>NC_132917.1:77610803-77913833 GCF_047675955.1 Chlorocebus sabaeus | reverse complement strand
TATGATAAGTTTAATTTATAAATTAGGCATAGTAAGAGATTACCAGCAATAATAATATAGTAGAATAGTTATAACAACATGCCAGCATCTTGTTGTTTGGGACCATTGTTAAGTAATATAGGCTTACTTCAACACAAGTACTGCAATACTGTGACAGCTGATTTGATAACGGAGATGGCTATTAAGTGACTAAAAGGTAGATACTGGTGATAAGAAGAAGCAATTGAGGATTTTTTTCTTATTGGTTTATGTTTGTATGATTTATGTTTGTATCCAGATTGTGTTTGCATCCGGTTTGTATCCAGATTATGTTTGTATCCAGTGATACGCTCATTAATGAACACCTCTTATACTATCACCACTTTCTCACTCACATTTCTCAAGGTTGGTGAGGTAATGTAATATTCCAGGTGGGATCATTAACATATTAATTATATAATAAATATCAATTATATATTAACTATATATTAAAAATTAATAAATTTAAACCTCTAATATTGAATGAAACATTATTATATATAATTATATATCAATTATATATAATATATAGTTATATATAACATTATTATATAATACAGTTATAATACAGTATTAATACAGTTATATAATACAGTTATTATTCTATTATTATGTAATACAGTTCAAGTAATCTTATGTTACTTAACAGTGGTCCCAAAGAACAAGAGTAGTGATGCTGGCATACTGTTATCATTATTCTGTTATATATATAGTATCTATAGTAAATTATAACTATATCATATAACTACATTATATCATAACTATATTATATAGCTATCATATATTATATATTATAGATATGTTATATATAATAGATATAATAAATAACATATCTATAATGTATACAATAATTATATATTGTGTTATATATGTTATATATGTTATATATAATAATTATCTATAATATATATTATATATTATTATACATTACATTATATATGATTATGTATAACTATATAAATTCTATATAAATATATAAATAAATATAAAGTGTATTATAATTATGTATATTATATAATATATAATATATAATTGTATATTATATAATATATAATATACAATTATATATTATATAACCTTATATAATATATATTATAGACATAATATATAATATAATATATTATAGACATAATATGTTATATAATATATATTATAGTCATAATATATTTTATAGACAATATATTATATATAATATATAATAGACATAATATATAGACATAATATATATTATATATAATATATACCATATGTAAGATATAATACTGTATATTGTATAATACATAGTATATTATATAGTATAATTATACATATAATATATATTATATAATACACAATGTTTCACTCAATATTGAAGTTTTAAGTAATAACTATGTATGATATTCAGAGATAAGCTACATAACAAATTATAACCATTTCTATCCTATCTGCACAAATATCAGTTTTCCATGTACTCAAAATTAAGATTTTTAGTTTTTAGCCTTTTTTGGCAAAGATTTTGGGCACTTGTCAGTAATTTTATAATTTGCCATAATCTGAAGTGTTTGCATTTTATGGATAGCATTCAACTGTCTCTCTGGGAATTCTCTTTATATAGGGCTTGATACTATCTGTGGTTTCAGGAATCTCTTCTGTTTGGTATCTCTTATTTCCTTTTTAATTTCTCTCTCATTCGACTAAGAAACATTTCTAATGAGCTCTTGAGAAAAAGCATAGGGCAAATAAATTTATTGAACCATTCCATGTCTGAAAATATCTTCATTCTGTGCTTACCTTTAAGTGATGATTTTGTTGAACAGAGAATTATAGTCTGATACAGTTTTGCTTCATAATTGAAAAGGTATATTTCATTGTTTTGACCATTCAGCATTTAATTAGAAATTTAAATGAATTAGAATTTCTCATTGTTTGTATGTGAATGATTTTATCTCTTTTATGAAATTTCACAAGTTACTTGAATGAGTGTATTATCAACTACTTTGCTCAATATTCTTTGCAGGCTTTTCAATTGTATTCTTTTTTTGAAGGAGGAAACTTTATTATTTTTTAAATTTTTTATTGCTATTTAAATTGTTAAAAGTAATTCAAATATTGTAATATTTTTAAACTTTTATTATTTTTTTAATTTTTTTCTACTTTTTTCCTTCTGTAATAGTTCTGAACCTCCTTTTTTATTTGTAAAAACCTCTTGGACTGGTGATCTAATTTTTAAAAGCCTGTTTTCAGTAAACTTTGTCTTCTTTATATTTTCTCAGAAAATTCTTCAACTCTGTCTTTTAAAATTTATATTAAATTTTTAGTATCTGTTTTTATACTTATAAGTTCCAAGAGCTCTTTTCATTTTCTAAAAAAGCTCATTTTAAAAAAGGTTATTCAGGGAGCACATCAGTAAGATGGCAGAATAGGAGTTTCAAGTTTCCAAAAACTTGGAAATAAGCCTGAGATACCTTTGTGAACCATAGAACTGAATAAAACCTGCTTTATATGGATAGGAGACCATTCCTCTCATTTTGAACACGCTATCCCTCCCATTCCCCAAGTTGGCACAGTGTCACACAGAGAGGATTCCTTTCGAGAATCTTAGTTCCTATAGATGAAACATAAAGCCAGAGATGGACATTTATTTCCCGAGCATTCCAAGACACTCCTTAGGAAGTCCAGTTTGGACTCACCTCATGGGGAGCACAGAGGGTAACAGTATTGCTAGACCACCTGGGTGAGACAGAAACAAAGGAAGGAAGCATTCCTCATAGAAACCAGGATCTTGGCTGTAGTTCTCTGTTACTACTGCCCATGAAGTACCCAGTAAAAGGCACAGTAACATTACTCACCACTAAAGCCAAACTGGTCACTTCTAGAAGCCTGCTGGAAATTTAATCTGGCTTAAGTCCTGAGACAGCCAACCTCCAAACCCAACCTCAGACCTCATTCCAAGGCCTGTAAGGGAGATACCTGTGATGGAGATACTTTTATTTCAGAAAAGCACAGGTGCTATACTTGTGCCCCCAGACATTCAAATAGCAGATCAACCTTAAAGCCAACCTGAAGACCTACTTAGAGAGAGATGCCCACCAAATACCCTTCAGTAAGACACAGAGTCTAGGTGTACACCACCTGGGAGTTCAAAGAGTGGCTAAGTTAAACCTCCAAGCTCACCTCAAGAGCTCACCCAAGGAGAACGACACCCACCACAGTGCATTTGGCAAAGTGCAGAGGCTAGGCTTTAGCCAATTGGCTTTCAAACAGTGCCTCAACTCAGCCTCAAACCCACCCCTATACTTCACCAAGGCAGGAGGCTAAGCATCAACCATGTATTTCTACTGAGCATAGTACCTTGTTCCAAGCATCCTGAGCAAGGCTTTATCTAACCTCATGACCCAATATGCAATCCCACTCAATTCCAGAACTCAAGTAGTGGTACCTTCTGTGAAGGTCTATCACTGTCAAAGAATACCTGTAAAGATGAAAAGAAGTGGCTGTGTTCTTAAATGCACAGACACCAATGTACAGACACAAGGATTATGAAGAATTATGACCCCTCCAAAAGAAACTAATAAAGCTCTAACAATGGGCTTAAAGAAATAGAGATCTGACAAAGACTTCAGAATAGCCCTCTTAAAGCTCAGTGAACTACAAGAATGTATGAAAGAAATTTTAAATGAAATTGAAAAATAATACATGAAGTAATTGAGAAATTTGACCAAGAAATAGAAATATTAAAAAATAGAAATCCTACAGATCAAGAACACAATGATTTAACTAAAAAATTCAGTAGAGAGCTTCAAAAGCAGAATGGATCAAGCAAAAGAAAGAGTGAGCTTGAAAACAAAACATGAAATTATTTAGTCAGAAATGCAAAAGGAAAAAAATATAAAAAGGAAGAAAGCCTTCAGGTATTATGACACATCATCAAGATACCTGATATTCACAGAATAGGAGTTTCTGGAAAAAAAAAAAAAAAAAGAAAGAAAAGAAAAGATGGGGGCTGTGGAAAGAGCCAGGAAGTATATGTAAAGAAATAATGGCTGGAAATCCCAAATCTGAGGAAAGATGCCAACATCCAGATACAAGATGTGCATAGATCTACTATTATATTCAACCTGAACTTAATTCACCAAGACACACAACACTGAAACTATCGAAAACAAAAGACAAAGAACTCTGAAAGCCACAAAACTTTAAAAAAAAATCATGTATGTGGGCATTCCAAAACAATGATTAAAGATTTCTTAGCAAGAGCTCTGCAGGCTGGGAAAACGTAGTATCATATATTTAAAGTTCTGAAGGGAAAAAATGTCTATCAATATTACTTTACCCAGCAAAGTCGTCTTTCAGAAATAAGGGAGAAATAAAAATATTCTTAGACAAACAAAAGCTAAGGAAATTCACCACCACTAGGCTTGCATTAGATAAATTACTAAAGGGAGTTATTGAAGCTGAAACCGAACGCCACTAATTAATAACATTAAGACACATTCTCAGTATGTTGTCAAATATTAAGCAATGAATTACAAAGAGAGTTAACATGGTGCGGTGTGAATTATTTGTGTCGTCTTTATAATTTCCTTTAACATTTGGTGGTAGATGACTAAAGAGTTCATCATACTCTCCGAGTAAATAAATGGGTGTATCCATTTTGAGCGTTCTTTGCCATTTGTTGAAGGAGGCCTTATGTCATCATCTTTTAATCTTTCCCCTCAAAGTGATTTTCACATTTCCTAAAGAAAGCATTTTAAATTTCTTACCAAGAGATTGAAGACCTGGCTCTAGCTGTCACCTTTGCCTGGTTTCCTCTAGTCAGGAGGACTGGAAGGAGTTCTTTCCAATGTGTTTGGAAAAGGAGAGTGAATTAGTTGTTGAGAACATAAGGTTCAGAGGGGAATTATTGATCTAACTGTTTCTAAACAGCTTATACTAGTCTATTATATGAGTTTATAGTAGTTCCTATTATTTTAGGTCTTCCCACTGTCACCCTCATTTTGAGGTACACGGCACTCCCAAAATCTAAGTCATTTGATAATTCTATGGAATAAGTTGAGTTGTTTCTTGGATTTTCCATCTGTTCAAATAGTATTTGGCTTTCTTAGCTCTGTTATGTAAATTATTACTAATCCATCTGAATTCTCTGATTATGTTGCTGTTGCCTCTTCTTTTATTTTCATTACACTCACGAATTTATGCCTATTTAGGAGATAATTGCTTTACTACAATATTAGTGGGAGTTTATGAAGAGCAAAATTGGATCAGAAACTATCTTCACCCGGAATTCACCTAGTGTTTTTTGTTCTCAAATTGTTTTTCACTTACAATATTTCTTTTCTCTTTCTAAAAGGCTATATTTGCTTCTAATATATTTGAAGGTGCTAATCAATTTTCTGCTATTTACAGCAGTGTTATAACTCCTGAGATTTCCAAATGCTCTTCCTCTTTCTCCATTCTACATTTTCTCTCTATTGGTTTCATGTTATTATTTTCTTTGCATTTCTGTCAATTTATTCATTTTTTTAACAAAACAATATTTGTCTAGAGCCAGTGTTTTCCATTTTTTAAAGTCCCTATATAATAGTATTTCACTAACTTAAAAAAATCTATAATGCAGAAAGGGGTAGACCCCCTATGTCCTGGTTACTAATGTCCTAGAGGGGGAAGAAAAAGAAAGGAGGGGGGGAGATACGTGGGTCTCAGGCATCGTCTCTTTAATAAAGCTTACTTGCAATATAAAAACAAAAACAAAAACAAAAACAAAAAATCTCTAGGCCTGTCATAATGGCTCATGACTGTAATCCCAGCTTTGAAAAGCTAAAACTGACAGATTGCCTGAACTCAGGAGTTCTAGAGAAACCTAGGAAACATGCAGAAACCCCTTCTCTACCAAAAAAAAAAAAAAAAACTTAGTTTAGCATGGTGGCATGTGGCTGTAGTCCCAGCTACTTGGGGGGTCTAAGTTGGGAGGATTGCTTGGGCCCACGTGGTTGAGGCTGCAGTGAGCCAGGCTCACACCACTATACTCATCCTGGATAACAAAGCGAGACCCCGTCTCAATTAAAGAGAAAAAAAACAAAGACAAAACAACCAGCAAGTTTGCTTATTAATCTGACTCCCTGTACATTACAACTATTATTAATACTTCCCGGATGTTGCCTTTTTCATGGTTAGTTTTTTTTTAATGTTTACTTCTCTATTTTTGTGTCTTCATTAATTATTTTCCTGCAAACTTCTGAATGGCTGCTTTGAAGGCTACTAATATTGTTTTTTGTTGCCGTTTTTTTGTTTTTTGTTTTTGTTTTTGTTTTTTGAGGCAGAGTCTCGATCTGTCACCAGGTTGGAGTGCGGTGGTGCGATTTCGCTCACTGCGACCTCTGCCTCTCAAGTTCAAGCGATTCTCCTGCCTCAGCCTCCCAATTAGCTGGGATTACAGGCACGCATCACCCCACCCTGCTAATTTTTGTATTTTTTTTTTTTTTTTTTTTTTTAGTAGAGATGGGGTTTTGCCATGTTGGCCATGCTGGTCTCGAACTTCTGACCTCAGGTGATCCACCCGCCTCAGCCTCCGAAAGTGCTGGGATTAAACGTGTGAGCCACCGCGACGGGCCGCAGATATATTTTTTTAGATTTTATGTGTATTAATATATCCTGCATTAGCTTAGAGCTTTGAAATTCATTTTCTGTTTTATTTCTTCTCCAAGACAACCCTCAAACCAAAAATTCACAGTAAACCGTTTTGAAGCCTGTGATCATTTTTATGATAATATTATCAGCAACCTCAAAAACCAACAGGGAACTGATAATCTTTATTTTCTTGCTGTAAATGATAGAAAAAAAATCCGAGCAAATTTTGTATCTTACATTCTGGCTTTCTCATAACCACATTGGCAAAGTTCTGTTTATTTATAAAAGAAAAGATGAATATGTACTATTCACTAAAAATTATAGCAATTTAGCCATTTTATGAGACAATACATTGTTTTACTTTATTTATGTTTTAAATCAATGTTTTATACAATGATTCATTTCCACATAAATTGGAATGTGACCTAAATTACGCTGTCTTGTTTTCATTTAACTTTGAGAAACTACAGTAGTCGTAATTCTCTGAATTACATTTTTGAGAAGTCATAAATTCTGATTTTGTTTTTACATCTCAAATGATCTTATTTGATTGAATCATTTTACTCTTAGATGATTCAGATTACACTGACACAGCATAAAATAGCTAGTTGACAACACAAATTCACTATAATCAACATCCCTTTACCTGAATCCAATCTGCTTTCAATAGTGAAAAACTGACTGAAAACTCAGAGTATAATACTGTGTAAATTTAAGTAAAAATTTCATGAAAGACATAAAAAATCAGTGTTATCTCTAAATTTTTAAATCTTTACAAATTTGGGTTACAAAAAAAGCAAAAAAAAAATAAGTGTTATCTCTAAATTTTTAAATATTTACAAATTTAGGTTACAAAAAATGTATCAAGTATCAATATTTTAGGCTAAAATATTACTCAAAGACACAGAATTTGTTTTTTTGTTTTTTAGAGACATTGTCTGGCTGTGTTGCCCAGGCTGGAATGTAATGGCGTGACCTCTGCTTACTCTAAACTCTTCGCCCAAACCCAGGTTCAAGCAATTCTCTTGCCTTAGCCTCTCAAGTAGCTGGGATTACAGATATGTACCACCATGCCCAGCTACTTTTTGTATTTTAAGTAGAGACGGGGCTTTATCATATGGGCCAGACTGGTCTTGAACTCCTGGCCTCAAGTGATCAGCCTACCTTGGCCTCTCATAATGTTGGGATTGCAAGCCTGAGCTACCATGCACAGTGAAATTTGCCTTTGTATAAAAAGACTAGACCCAAATATGGAATGATATCATTCAGGATAGGTATTCATTTTTCTTTTAGCACAGGATCTCCTCTTCGGAGAATAAACAGATATTTTAGCGTACAGAATTGTGTGTTATTGAATGAGTTTGTGGAGGTCCTATCGTATGATTAGGCAACAATAGTACATGCAAACTTATCTTTTAATGATTTCATCTTCTTAAATATTTATGGCCTGATATTTAAATGTCACTAATAGTTCCAAGAGTCAACGATTTAATTACTTTCAGGTAAACAGTCACAATAAAAAATGTCACTGTGGCCACTCTTTAACTATTTTATGATAGTTGTTAGAGTTGTCAAATGTTATGAAGGTAATTTTTAAAGAATCTATATTCAATAATATTTAAAGTCATTTTAACTGATCTTTCACACAGAGAGTTATTTAATTTTTTTCTTTATGGGAAAACTTATCTCTTTGCTATACTGAGAAAGTGTATGTAGGTATTTGTGGTTGGGAGGGAAAGAAAGAAGCATCAGCCTACCTAGTGAGTGCTGACTAATCAGGACAAATAATGCTGGCAAGACATCTGCAACCATATGACCCTCACAATCTGTTGGTGTGAATTTATATGTTTAATTGACTGTTATCTTCAAATAAATAGTAAATTCTGTAAATTGTTGATAGAATTTGGTTTACATAGAAGTGTGAAGTATCTACTATCTACTGAGATATCAATGTATCAAATTATTTTGAAACAATTTGTAGTACAGTTTAGTTTATCACGTTAAAACTGATGAGATTTCTTCATTTATTTCAGATGTATATACTATCACATATATAATATAATCATTCCCAATCATTATTCTCAATCATAATCATAATTCTCAATCATAATCATTATTCTCTATTATTTTGATTGGTGTTTGGAATTCAATGCCTTCTGTGTTCTTTCCACAGTTTTTAAATTTACTAAAAAATCGACATCATATTAAACACTATCTTTCTCTCTTTTGATATGTGTAAATTAATCTGTTTTCTTTGAAGTTCTTCCATATACCCATTTGAGAAAATAACTCACTCTGTTTGGTTTCTTTTTTAATTTTTTAACAAAGTCAGAATCAATAATACCTTGGTCTAGAAGACAAATAGAACAGCAGATTCACCTCATCTCTTCAAATGGTGATAAAATTGTCTATTCGTAAACTATCAAAAAAAGTTTTCAAGTGATTATTTTTTAGAAAAATGATTACATTAGTTTTTCTTACCAAATTGCGATGAGAACCAGTTTTAAACAGCAGTTAAAACTTCTTAAAAGTTTATATAGAGATTTTTTTTTCCTTTTTGCTTCCTTTCTTAGAAAGTATTCTCTGGTTCAGATGTTCTTATACTATTTTTAAAGCATACATTTTGTAGACATTCCCTCTGATTTTTAGTACCAAAAGTTAGGGCAAACAATGAATTAAAATTATAATTATCTGCAGTCAATAAAAGGAATGAATAACTTAATATATAATATGCTATCTGCAATGGAAACATTAATTCAAGTTGTAGATAAAACTTTTTTCTAGTATTTGTGATATGACAGAAAAATAAATTGAGAACAGAATGTCTGAAGTCAAAAATGAATGTGACTTACTCAATTTTGCAGCTGGTAATTGGGCCCTGGAGGATTTATCACACAGAGTTACTCTTTTTACCTGCGGTACCTGTCTCTTCCATCTTTTTCTCTTAGCAGTCTCATAGTCAGGTTATTTTGACAGGAGCCCTGAGGACAAACACCTAAAAAAATAAAATAAAGCTGGCTTTGGGGGTCAAATTAAAAGGACCTTGGCTTCATTCAGTTAAGCTATCCTCTCAGGAATTGAATCATATGTAATATGAAAGAAATTACTATTTTGGTCTGAAGGGGAAAAGTCAAATTTGAACTTAGGCACTCATCTTCTATAATTGTAATACCATGTTTTGTTTAGAGAACATTTTAATACTTTCTCTTAATATTCTATTGAAATTATATCATGCCTTTTAATCTGACTGCTATCTTTGTGAATTTATTGTGGTTTGGAACACATTCACTGAAATTAGAATGGTTTTGAGCATTACATATAAGGGACATAGAGCTCGGTGGTTAAGAGTTGGATTTCTAAAACCATGAGACACCCCCAAGAATGGCAAAAATTAAAAAGACTGGAAACACGAAAATTGGAGGAAAATGTGGGACAATCATAACTTACTTATTGCTAATGGGAGTGTGCAATGGTATAACCATTTGCAGAACTGTTTGCCAGTTTCTTGAAAAGTTGGCATCTACCTTCTGACTCAGCAATTCTACTCCAAGTTATTTACTTTCTAAAGAGAAAGGAAAACATAGGTCCACGAAAAGAGACCTGTACAAGAATAGTTAGAGAACTTTTATGAATTATCCTCCTTCCCCCAAAGTAAAAACTACTCACATGTTTGTCAATACAGGACTGGATAAGGAATCCGTGGCATATTATACAAGAGAATACTAGTTCACAATAAAAAAACAGGAAATTAAATAGGCAACAATATGGATCAAAGTTTAAAACTTTATGTTGCACAAAAGATGCCAAGATAAAATATTATATACTATATTTTCATTTATATAAAATTCAAGAATAGGCAAAGCTATTCCTGAGGTTATTTCCTCAGGAGTAGGGATTGACTGTGGAAAGCCTCTGAGATGTTAAGAGTTGTTCTATAATGTGGATTGAGTGGTACCCTAGTGTATATAACTGTCAAAGCTCATTGAACAGTTCGGATCTGTACATTTTAATGTTTGCAGTTAGTTCCAATTTGAAAATTCTTCTTTAAGCTAGAAATCTACCATCTGAAAGGATTAGAATGCAGGCTCCTCATCCTGATAGGTGTATCTCTGTCGTAAGTTTATTATCTGGTCTGTGCTTCCATAAAGGAAGTGTCAGTATCATAGTACCTCTATCGGGAAGAAACCAGTAGTGACATATGATGAACTCAATATATTTTAGCTATTAACATGTTTCCATGGCATATTTTTGGTATTTTTTTCAATTGCAACCACTTTAATAATAACTATAATTACATTTTATTGGCCAAAATTTAGTGTATATTTGATTTTAATGTATCATTTTGTCTTTTATAACATGAACTATTTTTGTGTGTGTATGTGTATGTACAGAGAAAATTTAATATATTCAGAATTAAATATACACACCTATGGATAAAGAAACTTATTCAATGCGTTTGAATTATTTGCCAACAATCACTAAGCTACATTTGACAAAGCTATTAACTCAGATCCCTCTTCTCTCTGATTTCTTCACTTAAGATCTTTCACAGGAATTCTCAAAAGGAAAGTAATGCATAGGATAGGACTTCTAAGTTGACTGATTAATTGGTTGGTTGATTCATTTGAAAACTTTATTCAATTTTCGTGCTGTGTATATAATTATTATTCCTTACCCAGAAATTAAGGAAGTTTTGCACTCTCTGATTTCATGACTTCTTCAGAGTAAATGTTTATTTTATTAATTGCTATAATATGGCCTCATTTTGTATTTAAATTGGCCTCTCAACTTTGAGAGAATTTTGTTTCTTTAAACATGTCTTATTAAAAACCATTTGATAAATATATCTAACTAAATCATGTCTACATCAATTATACTATCATTACTAATATAATTATTATATTAAAAGTTGTACCATGTGATTTTAAAATTAATTTAACATAATTTGTTCATCATCTCTATTTTTGCCTAGTTCAACATGGCTGCAGTAAACTGGATATTGTTATCTATGAATAAGTTATTGACATCTCCTTAGAGCCCTATCTACTTTGTATTTTTCTTGTGTATCTAATTTATGCCTATGTAATATAGATATCAAGTAATGAAACTATATCATTCATTCCATAAATGTGCTTTTTCTTTATCAATTTCTGTTTTCCTTGGGATTTTAATTAGAATTATGTTTAATCTGTATATTCAATTGAGAAAATTCTATACTTTACAATATTGAGTATTTCTTTAAATCATTCATTAAGAAATCAATTTGTCCTAGCAGTATTTGCTTGTTTTAATGTAGAGGTTTTTATATATTTTTGTTACCTAGTTAATGTACTGACAGTTAATGTAATGATTTCCATTAATAATGCTACTGTTGTTTTACTTTAGTTTTTGTTTTCTGTAGTTGCTGATTTGTAAATATACTTTCTTTTTATAAACAAGGCGGGGGGGCTCATTATTAGGTTGGTGCAAAAGTAATTGCGTTTTTGGCCATTAAGGTCACAGCTAAGATCACAGTTACTTTTGCACTAACCTAATATGTTGCCTAGGCTGGTCTTGAACTCCTGGGTTCAAGTAATCCACCCACCTTTGGCCTCCCAAAGTGCTGGAATTATAGATGTGAGCCACTGCATCTGGCCTACAATTATTTTTAAAAAATATTAAACTTGAATCCAGCAATGTTAATAAATTTCCTATTGATTTTAGTAGTTTGCCTATAAATTATTCTGGATTTTCTACATATATAAATATTTCAGTGTTTCACTATTTTTCTGTAATAGCCTTAGAACAAATAATGCTACTTAAGGCTTGTTTATTATTATTATTGGAAATATAATTTTAAAAGAATGTATTTCTTAAATTCACAGTTTTTTATCTTGGTTTATATTGTTGATTCTTTTGAAAAGACCCATATTATTTATATCCTGAGAGAGAATAGTTCTAACATTACATATATACATACATATGTATGTAAATGTATTAGATATTTGTTATATGTATGTGGTTTTCCCAACATTAAATAAATATAACAATCATATTGAGGAATTTTTAATGGCTGAGATGAGACCCAGATGCATGTTATGTTACCTTCTTTCTAAACCTCTTCTCAGATTTCTACTTTTTCAGTATGTATTTCTCTTGGTCAATGTGTGTAGATTTTATTTTGCGACTAATGTAGGAAATTTTCATTTTGATTGGTGGCAAGACCATGAGAACATGGAGGGAAATAGGACACTGACATGGATCTCTTTCCTGTTAGGAACCTGACTTTAATTGAGTTGAATGAGTAGTGGAGAACGGACCAGAAACCAATACATTTATAAATCTGTTTCACAAGTAGCTTGATAAAAATTTGATCAAATGGTGCTCATTAGTGTTTAAAATATATGTTAAAATAAGACTTTGTGACACTTGTGGATAAAGAAAGGCTTCTGACTGGGCACGGTGGCTCATGCCTGTAATCCCAGCACTTTGGGAGGCCAACGCTGGCGGATCACGAGGTCAGGAGATCAAGACCATCCTGGCTAACATGGTGAAACTCCGTCCCTACTAAAAAAAAAAAAAAAAAAAAAAAAAAAAGTTAGCCAGGCCTGGTGGCAGGCGCCTGTAGTCCCAGCTACTCAGGAGGCTGAGGCAGGAGAATGGCGTGAACCCAGGAGGTGGAGCTTGCAGTGAGCCGAGATCGCGCCACTGCACTCCAGCCTGGGCGACAGAGCCAGACTCCGTCTCAAAAAAAAAAAAAAAAAAAAAAAGTTTCTTTCAAATCCAGGTGAAAAATGTTCATATAGATTTTGGGAGGAGCAGTTTTTACCATGTATGTCTGTAACACAGCGATGCTCTGGCATCATGAATGTTGGAAGCAATATGGGCGTTCCGAAATTGTACCCTTTCCATGTCAGAGGTATTTTCATAGCCGCTAGGAGCAGCAGTGTTGTTTCTCTGAGTTGTTCTGCAGGCAGTGAATCCAATGGACAAGTTGAAGGTAGAACAGTTAGAGAGGACAGGGTGATGTCAATGCATTTGTATACATAATGGCAAGTATTTAGCTATGCCTAAAGTAATAAGAATGAATTTCATCACTGCAAAGCATTCAAATATTCAATAACGTTACTATATCTAAAATAATATAAGGGCCCCAGATCCATTCATTAATGTACCAAATGGTATTAAGAGTCCAGTTGCATATCCATGTGCTTAGTGTCTGATTCATATAGCAGTTAAAACTGGGAAGAGAAATCATTTAACAATACAATAATTTTATGACAACAGATTAATGATCAATTTTAAAGAACTAAATCTCTATCAATATAATTATAAAATATGATTCAGCAGGTTTATATGATTTAAAAAAAATAAAATCCTAGAAGTAGAAACACAAATATTTTTCTAAACAAGGTAAAAACTCCATTTAGTTATTTTTTCATATATATATGATAATGTATTCAGATATTCTTGTGAAATATTTTAAACTATGGGAATACATTTAGTAAAATATAAATATCTCCATTTGTGTTCACCCCAGAAATTATCATTGTCAAAACTTTCCAAATTTTGTCACCTTTTATGTAGTTATAGATCTATATCTATATTTAAATATATTTAGATATAGACACATTCACAAGCATAAACATACACACATAAAATAGACATAAAACATAAAAATAGACATATTTTATCCTTTGTATATAATATGGATAGTACTAGTTATATTTTTTCTTAATAAGTTTCAATGCATTTATAAACTATATTGAAAACTCATACATTTGCATAAAATGTAAAACTTCTACATTAAAAATAATAAAAAGCCAACTCTGGTTTCATCAGTAACAAAATAATAGATCAGTTGATGATACTCTTATGAGAAAAGCCATTTCCTCTTTTGAAATGGAATGGAGAATCAGCCAGAGTTAGAGTAGCAATGAGCATATTTAATTCTACCCTTGGGAAAGTTTAGAATAAAACTAACTAATATACAGTAAGGTTGAGAGGAATAGGAGTTTTAATGAATTTTCTTGAATATAATATTTTATACCGAATCTATTTTTCTTGGAAATTTTGTAGGTCTTAAAGTCATAATGAATTCCCAGGTGGCAAAGTACAGTCTCTGAAAATGATGAAATAAAGATTTATGAATTTATATAGAATCAGTTATCTGTCTAATGGCATTTTTGAATGGAAGCAATTCCCACTGTAATAATAAAAACACAAAACAAAATAAGTAAGCAGGTTAACAATTAGCTTTGATTCAAACAGCATTCTTTGTGGGAATTACCTGAGGATTCTCATTTTTGAGTGAGAAAATTTGGCACCAGTTAAATATATTTTTCATGGCTAGTTTATTGTTTCATTTTTTACAAAGTGATTGATGATCACCATGGTGAGTGGAATTCTCCCATCTGTATTAGATAGTCAAAAATCAATCAATTACTTAATCAATGAAGGGTCTATTACATTTTTTTATACTGTTAGCTCTGCAGCAGGAGTTAAATGTAATCTAGAATAAATGAAAAATATGACCTTCACCAGCAAGAAGGGAATATGAAATTGAAAAGTTAAGATCAGTACACTGTAAATATTTACATCATCTAAATCACAATATTTGCAATACATTTATCATAAAATATATAAATCAGTAATTTGAAGAATAGTTCTAGTTAATTCAATATTATTTCAAGGAAAAGGAAGTTTACTGTGTATTTTGTTAGAAGAATTCCTGAGGGTGTATGAGTGGAATATTGGGTAACATTTGTATAAACTAACAGGAAAGACAGATCATTTCAACAAAATAAATACACATGAAGACAGTATTAAGAATGATATGTTCGGGAGGCCAAGGCGGATGGAGCACCTGAGGTCAGGAGTTTCAGACCAATCTGATCAAAATGGTGAAACCCCGTCTCTACTAAAAATACAAAAATCGACCGAGCTTAGTGGCACATGCTTGTAATTCCATTTACTCAGGAGTCTGAGGCAGGAGAATTGCTTGAACGCAGGAGGCGGAGGTTGCAGTGAGCCAAGACGATGCCGTTGCACTCCAGCCTGAGCAACAAGAATGAAGCTCCATCTCAAAAAAAAATAAAAATAAAAATAAAAATAAAAAAAAAGAAGAAGACTTGGTGGACTAATGAACTACCTGATCTTAATGAGTCAAACCGAAAGATAATGCAAGTGAGCAAAATCAGCCTCATCTCCTGCACATCCTTCTTATATCACCATTTGCAGGGTGTTGTTATTCATCACTAAGTGAGGGAGAAAGTGATATTCTGAATGTAAAACCTGACTTATGTATGTTAAATCAAGATTCCTAAGTGAAAATAATTCTATACCCATTTTTAAATTTAGGCTTTAAGTGGGAAAATGAAATGATGCAATCATGGTACTTGGTGACAGTAGGATTAAAAATGATATACCTTTGGTATGTGTCATAATATTGTAAAAATCTATTTAGTATTGATTTTTAAAATTAGCATCCAACATTGTACAGATGATAAGGATAAGAGCCTACATTTTATCATCCAGGTAGTTTTATAAGTATATTTTTCTCACGTATGGTTACAGAGCAATTCGTTTGGTTGTCTAGTAGGTTAAGTTTCATGGGAGGATATAGAATATAACTGAAAAATAAAACAGCTTGCTCATTTTTGATCTATTCCTGGTAAGCAGCCAGTTTATGGACACAACAGAATATAAGACTAAAGATGAAAATTATACTTCAAAGGTGGAGATACCTACCAGCGCATGGTTAGATTGTAGTGATTCTCAGAAGGGAATGCCACAGCCTTACACAATCTTGAATGATATTATTCCTGAAATAAATCACGGGTGTCACCAGACTTTGAATAAAAATGTCCTCACAAACAAAGAATTCAGGAATAAAAGAAAAGGAAAATAAAAAGTATGGAAGCTAGCCTGGGAAACTTTCATGGGCCAGACTCTGGAAGAAGATCGTGAGCGGAGTGTGTAAAAATTATTACGGGACAGGATTCATCACTTTTGTCCACACAATACTGGCATGTTGTTTCCCTAAGTAGAAAGAAGTCTGGAAAATATAGTGGAGCTTTGTGACTAGGATAGGATGGAGACAGAATTTGGTAACATAAAGCAGTCTTTAATTATCCTTCCTGAGATCAAAAAGTAGCTTGGGATAATGAGTAATACAAATAGAATATGTCTTATTCCAGTTTGTTTGGATAAAATCACAAAGCTATGTATCTTTTTTTTTTTTTTTTTTTTTTTTTTTTTTTTTTTTTTTTTGAGACGGAGTCTTGCTCTGTCACCCGGGCTGGAGTGCGGTGGCCGGATCTCAGCTCACTGCAAGCTCCGCCTCCCGGGTTTACGCCATTCTCCTGCCTCAGCCTCCCGAGTAGCTGGGATTACAGGCGCCCGCCACCTCGCCCGGCTAGTTTTTTGTATTGTTTTAGTAGAGACGGGGTTTCACCTTGTTAGCCAGGATGGTCTCGATCTCCTGACCTCGTGATCCGCCCGTCTCGGCCTCCCAAAGTGCTGGGATTACAGGCTTGAGCCACCGCGCCCGGCCATGCTATGTATCTTATAATGGACACACTATGTAAAGTATCCAGGGCTTGAGAATAATTCAGTATGAAATGCAGCCGTTTACCATCAACCATACGTTTATCTGACAAAACCTTTGGCACAAAGAAAATAAACATTTTCAACGACTTTATTCATACATCAAATCTTCAAAAGTAGTCATTTGGTTCACTTTTAAATGAACTTTATGAAAATTAATATATAATTTATTATTAATCTTAAAATACCTGACAGGAATATACTTCTTCCAGGCGGTTGCGTATAAATGTAAAATTCAAAGAAGGATTCATTCTCCTGTGAGAAGAAAAATTAAAGTATCCAACTGTGTAAACCAGGTAAAACAAGGATCAATTGTTTGTATTAAGAGAGTCTCATGGTAGGCATCCTTTAATGATGACTCTTCCAACTAAGATTTTAATTGTGAATTACTTATAACACACAACTTAAATAATTTGCATTTGAGCTTTTGAACATTCTTATGAAAAAATGAGATTTTCCACCGCAGATTTAATTATTGAAGCATTAATTTTCTCATATTTATCATCACATAAATAAACACAAAACAGAACTAAGTAGACACAGTAAAAGAATGTAAAACTATACCCAAAATTGTCCTGTAGAAATAAATCCTAAAATACTAAATAAAATATTAGGAAATTGAATCCAGCATAATATAGGTGTATATGCATAAAGTTGGATTATTTCAAGAATTCAAGGTGGTTTACCTGTATAAACTAAATCAACATAGTTCCTTACATTAATAGATTACAGGAATATATGGAAAAATATTGCTCAATATAGAATTTCCAGAGAATACATGTGAAAAAATTCAATACTATTTCTGATTTTAAAACACTCTTGACAAATGGTGCATAGAAAGGAACTTCGTTATCCTAATAAAGAGCATCTGGAAAAATCAAAAAGTAGACATCAGTATCATTAATACTGAAATGCAACAATTTTATTTTTAGAATCAGGAGCAAGTTTAAAATAGTGGCTATGACTACTTCCATTCATCATTATATGGGAGGTCCTAAAGTGCTTAGGAATAATTAAAACCAAACATAACACTTGTAAGAATTGGAAAGAAATAAACCAAGCTTTTAAAGTTAATAAAATAACAAATACAGAGATAGAAAGTCAGTGTTCAAATATTCAAATATCATTTATGTCTCTCTGTTTAGAGACAAAGCATTACAAAATGGAATAAAAGAATAAAATTTTTAACCACATAAATAAGGACTCAAGGAATTCATCAAATAATACACTTGTAAACTATGGGAGGAAAATATATAACTGTAGGAATACATTAAATAGTGCATAGGTAAATAGAGAAATCTGATTTCTTCATAAATATAAAAAGCTAATATTTTAACAAAATAAAAAACGTCAAAATGACACAAAATTTATGCTATATCATTGAATTCTGGTGGGATTTTTGAATGGAATGCAACAAATTTTAAAATTTATGTGACGGGAAAAAAGGCCAATAGTCATGAAGACCTTCTTGAAAGAAGATTGAGTAAATGTAAATTTCAGTCCTAGACAAATTGACCAGTGGCACTCAGTAGGGAGCCTAGATGCACACTCACACATGTGGAACTTTAAGGATCATAAAGGTAGCATCTGAGAAGATGAAAAGAAATGACTGTCCAATATAAATACAATATAATATTTTTTCATATTTAAAAAATGTTTAAAAAATTGATTCATACCCTGTGCCACAAACAAAAATAATTCTAAAACAATGAAATATTTTAAGTCAAATAAAATAATTATTTACAAGAAAATGTAGAAAGCTATTGTATAATTCAGGGTAGAAAATAATTTCTTAACTAAAAAATTAGGGTAACTATAAATAAAATGATGCATTATAATTATAAAATGTTCAAATGCAACAGACACTGTAGTCTACTTAAGGGTGCCCACTTGAGAACGGAGGGTGGGAAGATGGAGAGAAGTAGAAAAAATAACTATTGGGTTCTAGGCTTAGTTCCTGGGTGACAAAATAATCTGTACAGCAAATCCCTGTGACAGGATAAAGAACAAACCTGCACATGTACCCCTGATCCTCAAATAAAGGTTAAATAAATAAATAAATACAATTTTCTATAATGCAAATAAAATAAAATAAAAGTAAAATGTTCTAATGTATTCAAAGATTCCATAAGAAAACACCAAATAATGCCACACTTATAATTACCAAAGTGTTATTGTTTAAAACATGCAAACATGTAACTACACATGCATGTAATCTCTTACAAATAAAAAATGATACAATGTACAAATTTATAGGCAAAAGAAATAAAAGGGTATTTCAGAATATATGAACCACCCACAATGAATAAATGTGAAATGATTAGTAACATTGGTGATAGTTCAACTGACATTAATAATTAAGTAAATAAAAAACCACAAAAATACAATTTACACCCATTGAGATGGCAAATTTAACTCTGAAAACTTAATTTTTGAATTATTTAAAAAACAAAACGATTTCATATTGTTGGGAGTAAAATTTGAAAAAAAACTGATTTGGGGAAATACTGTCATATTCTTGTAAAATTAAATATGTGGAGACCCTAAATCCCAACAATCTCTCTCCTAAATTACCTTTAACCTTCCCTTGCCTGCATTCAGTGTGCACCAGAAGAAAGACACTAGTATCCACTGTTGGATACAAATGTCCACTCTTTGGAGAACAGATAAATGGAGTAGTGTCTAAGTATCCTAATGGGCACACAAAAAGTAGAGTTAGTAAGATCTACTATTTGATAGCACCACAGGGTGACTATGGTCAATAATAACTTAATTACACATTTTAAAATAATGTAAAAAGTATAATTGGATTCTTTGTAACTCAAAGGATAAATACTTGAGGGTCTGGATACCGAATTCTCCATGGTGTGCTTATTTCACGTTGCATGTCTTTATCAAAATATCTTATATACCAGATAAATATATACACCTACCATGAACCCACCAAAAAAAATTAAAATTAAAATTAAAATAATAAAAACAAAAATGCAACTAAAAAACTAATATATAATATAAACTAATATTTATATATACTGTGTGTGGGAATCATTTTACACAACAAAATGAATCATTCCTAAAAACAAAAGTTTACATTAGAAAGAAAGATTCAGAGGAAAATATACAGACAGAAAACATGGACAAATATAAAAAATAACAAAACATATATAATATAGTTCTACAGATACATGCAGGTATTCAAGACATTATTAAAAAACCAACAGGGTAAAAATTTTAAAAATGTCAGTATACCTGTTTAGTGAAGAAGGACAAGTGAATAGGATCAGAAAGACAAGCACGTTAGAGATTCCAATAACAATGAACAAGTTATACTTACTTTTTAAAAAGAATGTTCCTAAATTTCAATTAGGCAGGGAATTGTCCATTTTTTTAAGTTTTATCTTATTTATTTAGTTTTATAATGATATTATAATCTCAACATTTTGAGGTTTGTGGACATTTATTTTGTGACTTATTACATGTTTAATTTTTGTCATTGCTCTTTGCGTGTTTAAAACGTGTCTCACAAGCAGTACAAATTGTTAGAGAAGGTTATGAATTCAGTTTGAAAATCCCCTGAATGCTTTGTTAGTTTTTCCTAAGTCATCTGAAGTTTTGAGAGATTTGTTGTTGTTCTTATTGAATTCTCTCATTTCCATTACGAGGTTTTAAATTTCCAGACATTTGTATGTCTTTCATATTTGTCTTCATAATTTGAATAGGATTTATTTATTTATTATTTTTTTATTTTTTTTGAAGCAACAAAAGCAGATATTTATTGAAAATGAAAGCACACTCCACTGGGTGGGAACAAGCCCAGGCAAGCAGCTCAAGAGCGTGGTTAAAGAATTTTCTGGGGTTTAAATACCCTCTAGAGGTTTCCATTAGTTACTTGGTGTATACCCTGCGTAAATGAAGAGGATATTCCCTGTCACAGCTGACGTGTTACCATTTAATTGAGTTCTAGGAAGTCCTTAGGTTTTCTACCTCTAGGTCTATTCTCCTGTCTCACTAAGTCTCTCTTTCCAGGATTCTCCTCTGTCTCAGGACAGGTCCAGAAATGTCATCAAGGAGCTAAGACTCCAGTGTGGCTGAGCTGTTACCCAAGCTCAAGAGAAAGCTTCCATTACTCTTCTCTCTCCTTTGCTCAAGTGGAAGGGGTCTCTCCCCTTAGCCACCACAGCTGGTTATGTGCTGGTTCACACTTGGAGTCAGCATGGTTTTGAGGGTCACTCAAGGCCCACAGTGAATACTGCCCAGCTACCATTGCTGCTTGTTGAGGGCCCAAGGGCACTTTAGTCAGCTCATGATGAATTCTGCAAAAACTGGGTCCTTTCCTTGAAGGCAGTGAGTTCCATTCTGGCCCAGGATGTACTTCAAAATGTCCTCCAGTATTTATTTTTAGAGGAGTTTTAGGTTTACAGCAAAAGTGAGCAGAAGGTTCAGGGATTTGCCATATAACCCCTGCCTGTCCCACACATGCACACACAGCCTCTCCCACCACCTACATCCAGTGCCACAGTGGTACATTTATTACATTCATAATACATCATCATCACCAAAGACCATAGTTTACATTAGGCTTCACTCTTGATGTTGTACATTCTATGTGTTTGGAATGACATGCATCCACCATCATAGGCTCATACAGAATAGTTCCACTGTCCTAAAAATCTCTGTGATCCACCAAGTCAGCCTTCCCTTTCCATTAACACTAGGCAACCATTGATCTTTATTCAGTCTCCATAGTTTTGCCTTTTTCGGAATGACCCTATAGTTGAAATCATATATTATGTAGCTTTTTCAGGTTGGCTTTTTTCACTTAATAATATATATTTAAGGACTGTTTGTCTTTTCATGGATTGATAGGGCATTTCTATTTAATGCTGAAAAAATATTCTGTAGCTTAAATGTACGACAATATATTTTCCCATTCACCTACTGAAGGACATCTCGGCTGCTTCCAAATTTTGACAACTACGAATGAAGCTGCTATAAGCATTAATGTACAGGTTTCTGTGTGAACATAAGTTTTGAACTCATTTAGGTAAATTCCAAGAGGTACAATTCATTCATGGACCATATGGTAAGAGTATCTTCAGTTTTCGAAGAAACTGCCAAACTGTCTTCCAAAGTGGCTGCACAATTTACATTTCCACCAGCATTATGTGACAGTTCTTGTTCTACATCCTGGCCAGCATTTGGTATTGCCAGTGTTTTGCATTTTGGTGATTCTAACATGTACAGTGTAGTGGTACCTCATTGTTTTAATTTGCATTTCCCTAATAACACATGATGTGAGAATTTTCTTATGCTTATTTACCATATATATGTATCTTCTTTGGTGAGATGTATGTTTGGGTGTTTTGCACATTTTTTGAATCAACTTATTTTCTTATTGTTGCTTTTGAACAAATTTTTGTTTATTTTGGATAACAGTTTTTATCAGACATACATTTTGCAAATGTATTCTCTCAGTGGTTTTTCTTATTCCTTTGACAGTGTCTTTCATAAAGCAGAAAAAATTAATTTTAATAAAGTACAGCTTATCGATTATTTCTTTCCTGGATCACATCTTGGTGTTGTATTAGAAATCTCACCAAATCTAGATTTTCTCCTCAGTTATATTCTATGATTTTGTAGTTCTGTGTTTTACATTTAAAATAATGATCCATTTTGAGTTAATTTCTGTGAAGTAGCATTTGTTAACCATTATATATTTTGAAACCTGATTTTTAGGATAAAACAGGTTCATGGTTATTACATAATCTTGGTTTAAAGTAACTTTTTTCATCATCAAATTAAACACAAGTTTCAAGATTTGTCTAATAGTTCAGAGTAGTCAACGAAGTTAGAAGAGAGACTGGATAATCTATTTAATAGGAAAATATTTTCTGGAAATGAAGCAAATAAACATACCTGTAACAAAAAGCAGAAAAACGAAAAGAACATCTTGTTGATATATTGTAATAAATTTATAATGTCAAAGATATATCAATAATTAATAAAAACAGAAAAATAGTTACAACAAATAAACAGATTTTTACTTGATAATATATTGGCAAAATTGGGTTTAAGAGGACTACAGAGCAAAATCTTTTTTTTTTTTTTTTGCAGAAAAAAATCATTATGAATTTCAAATCTACAAACGATCAAAAAATCATCCAAACAGAAAAAAATAAAATTATGCTCAATGATTTAAATACTGAAGAATTCTAATACTTGTAGAACACATCTGAAAGAAAGCAAAATAAAACAAAATCCACAAAGTAACATGTAGGATACAAGAAAGGAGTCATAAAAAAAGAATTCAATAATATATATAGGTAAGTTTAAATTGAGTCTATTTTTATATTAAGTGCAATGTGTTTAATTTCCCTACAAAAAAAATAAATTCTCAGATTAGATTTTGGGGAAAACAGCTATAGGGCATTTTCAATAGGAACACTTAAAAATATTACCAAAATTATTGAAAATGAAAACATGGAAAATAAATACCAGAAAGAAATAGTTATTACCACAAAAAGTAGTAGTGTCAGTTATAATTTTAAGAAACATAAAGAAACAAGAATAAATATTTTAGAAGTATGTTGTTATATTTCTTGGTTTAAGTGGTGGATTGATATATGTTTTCTATCATACTAATAAACAATTTGTAAATATCAAATGTTTCATAATTTAGCAATGTAAAACATGACAGTAATCAAATCCAAAAGTAATCTAACACATTTAAAAGCTAAACATATTTAGGCCGGGTGCAGTGTCTCATGCCTGTAATCCCCGCATTTGGGACGCCGAGGCGGGTGGATCACCTGAGGTCGGGAGTTCGAGACCAGCCTGACCAACATGGAGAAACCCCATCTCTACTAAAAATACAAAATTAGCCAGGCGTGGTCACTCATGCCTGTAATCCCAGCTACTCAGGAGGCTGAAACAGGAAACTCATTTGAACCTAGGAGGTGGAGGTTGTGGTGAACCAAGATGGTGAGCCCAGATTGTGCCATTGCACTCCAGCCTGGGCAACAAGAGTGAAACTCCATCTCAAAAACAAACAAACAAACAAAAAACCCAAAAAATTAAACATATTTACATATATAGTTCCCAGGTTATGCATATATATGTGTATGTACATGCTTTTGTTTTACAATCAAATTGTGCATCATAAATGTGTTCTGTGAACTTTAGACATGTTGTATATTGAGAATTCCCTATAGATGTAAAGATTTTTAATAAATTATTAATAACAAAGTAATATTCCTTATATTGAGAAAACTATAAGTAATGTCGTTATCTGACTACCTTGAGGCCATTGCATTGTCTTATTTTTAATTATTTCTGTTTGTTTTTGTTAGAATTCTCTCTTTTATTGTACCTTTTTATTGCTGTATCACAGTTTTACATATTTCAGGTATACCTGTGATATCTTGGTATATTCACAGAATGGACTTTTTCTATATTCCATATTCACAGAATTCTTCTTTTTGGCTGAATAAAATTTCATTGTGTGTATATACAACATTTTATTTACCCATTCATTCACTGATGGATGCTTAGGGTGATTTCATACCATGGCTATTGTCAATAGTGCTGCAACAGTGCAAATGTCTCTTTGATATACTGATTTCCTTTTTTTTTTTTTTTTTTAAGAAGTGATAGTTGATGTTTAATATTGCATTTAAGTGTAACATGTTAGGGACATTCTCCCTCTGGAATACATACACAATATGTATTATATTATGTGTTTACATGTTTCTAATGCTACAGTGGGTTATTGGCAGAGTCTTCCTCCTTCAAAATAATTTGAGGGATTATAATATCACACTAAATATAGTGATATGTTAGTGTTGCCAATGAAAAGTGAACTGTGGATTTGTGTTGAACAATACAAAGCAATGGTGACTCAGGCAAGGGTCATTTGATCTCTTTTCTCTTTTTTTTGGTTTCCCTTTAATTTTCTTTTCTTTTTTCTTTTTTCTTTCTTTTTTTTTTTTATTATACTTTAATTTCTAGGGTACATGGCCACAACGTGCAGGTTTGTTATATATGTGTACACCTGCCATGTTGGTGTGCTGCACACGCTAACTCGTCATTTACATTAGGTATATCTCCTAATGCTATCCCTCATCACTCCTCCCACCCCATGACAGTCTCTGGTGTGTGATGTTCCCCACCCTGTGTCCAAGGGATCTCATTGTTCAATTACGACCTATGAGTGAGAACATGCGGTATTTGGTTTTCTGTTCTTGTGATAGTTTGCTATCACAAGAATGATGTTTTCCAGCTTCATCCATGTCCCTACAAAGAACATTAACTCATTCTTTTTTATGACTGCATAGTATTCCATGGTGTATATGTGCCACATTTCTTAATCCAATCTATCATTGATGGACATTTGGGTTGGTTCCAAATCTTTGCTATTGTGAATAGTACCACAATAAACATATGTGTGCATATGTCTTTATAGCAGCATGATTTATAATCCTTTGGGTATATGCCCAGTAATGGGATGGCTGGGTCAAATGGTATTTCTAGTTCTAGATCCTTGAGGAATCGCCACACTGTCTTCCACAATGATTGAACTAATTTACAGTCCCACCAACGCTGTAAAGTGTTCCTATTTCTCCACATGCTCTCCAGCACCTGTTGTTTCCTGACTTTTTAATGATCACCATTCTAACTGGAGTGAGCTGGTATCTCATTGTGGTTTTGATTTGCATTTCTCTGATGGCCAGTGATGCTGAGTATTTTTTCATGTGTCTGTTGACTGCATAAATGTCTTCTTTTGAGAAGTGTCTGTTCATATCCTTTGCCCACTTTTTGATGGGGTTGTTTGATTTTTTCTTGTAAATTTGTTTAAGTTTTTTGTAGATTCTGGATATTAGCCCTTTATCAGATGAGTAGACTGCAAAAACTTTCTCCCATTCTGTAGGTTGCCTGTTTACTCTGATGGTAGTTTCTTTTGCTGTGAAGAAGCTCTTTAGTTTAATTAGATCCCATTTGTCAATTTTGGCTTTTATTGCCATTGCTTTTGGTGTTTTAGTCATAAAGTATGTCCTGAATGGTATTGCCTAGGTTTTCTTCTAGGGTTTTTAGGGTTTTAGTTCTGACATTTAAGTCTTTAATCCATCTTGAATTAATTTTTGTATAAGGTGTAAGGAAGGGGTCCAGTTTCAGCTTTCTACTTATGGCTAGCCAGTTTTCCCAGCACCATTTATTATATAGGGAATTCTTTCCTCATTTCTTGTTTTTGTCAGGTTTGTCAAAGATCAGATGGTTGTAGATGTGTGGCATTATTTCCGGGGTATCTATTCTGTTCCATTGGTCTATATCTCTGTTTTGGTACCAATACCATGCTGTTTTGGTAACTGTAGCCTTGTAGTATAGTTTGAAGTCAGGTAACGCAATGCCCACAGCTTTTTGTCTTGGCAATGCAGGTTCTTTTTTGGTTCTATATGAACTTCAAAGTAGTTTTTTTCCAATTCTGTGAAGAAAGTCATTGGTAGCTTGATGGGGATGGCATCGTATCTATAAATTACTTTGGACAGTATGGCCATTTTCACAATATTGATTCTTCCTATCCATGAGCATGGAATGTTCTTCCATTTGTTTGCGTCCTCTTTTATTTCATTGAGCAGTGGTTTGTATTTCTCCTTGAAGAGGTCCTTCACATCCCTTTTAAGTTGTATTCCTAGGTATTTTATTCTCTTTGAAGCAATTGTGAATGGGAGTTCACTCACCATTTGGCTCTCTGTTTATCTGTTATTGGTGTATAGGAATGCTTGTGATTTTTGCACAATTATTTTATATCCTGAGACTTTGCTGAAGTTGCTTATCAGCTTGAGAAGATTTTGGGCTGAGATGATGGGGTTTTATCAATATACAATCACGTCATCTGCAAACAGGGACAATTTGACTTCCTCTTTTCCTAATTGAATGCCCTTTATTTCTTTCTCTTGCCTGATCGCCCTGGCCAGAACTTCCAACACTATGTTGAATAGGAGTGATGAGAGAGGGCATCCCTGTCTTGTGCCAGTTTTCAAAGGGAATTTTTCCAGTTTTTGCCCATTCAGTATGATATTGACTGTGGGTTTGTCATAAATAGCTCTTACTATTTTGAGATACATCCCATCAATACCTCATTTATTGAGAGTTTTTAGCATGAAGGGCTGTTGAATTTTGTCAAAGGCCTTTTCTGCATCTATTGAGGTATTCACGTGGTTTTTATCTTTGGTTCTGTTTATATGATGGATTCCATTTATTGATTTGTGTATGTTGAACCAGGCTTGCATCCCAGGGATGAAGCCAGCTTGATCATGGTGGATAAGATTTTTGATGTGCTGCTGGATATGATTTGCCAGTATTTTATTGAGGATTTTTGCATCGATGTTCATCAGGGATATTGGTCTAAAATTCTCTTTTTTTGTTGTGTCTCTTTCAGGCTTTGTTATCAGGATGACGTTGGCCTCATAAAATGAATTTGGCAGGATTCGTCTTTTTCTATTGATTGGAATAGTTTCAGAAGGAATAGTATCAGTTCCTCTTTGTACCTCTGGTAGAATTCGGCTGTGAATCTGTCTGGTCCTGGACTTTTTTTGGTTGGTAGGCTATTCATTATTACCTCAATATCAGAACCTATTATTGGTCTATTCAGGCATTCAACTTCTTCCTGGTTTAGTTTTGGGAGGGTGTATGTGTCCAGGAATTTATCCATTTCTTCTAGATTTTCTAGTTTATTTGCATAGAGGTGTTTATAGTATTCTCTGATGGTAGTTTGTATTTCTGTGGGATCAGTGGTGATATCCCCTTTATCATTTTTTATTGTGTCTGTTTGATTCTTCTCTCTTTTCTTCTTTATTAGTCTTGCTAGTGGTCTATCCATTTTGTTGATCTTTTCAAAAAACCAACTCCTGGATTCACTGATTTTTTGGAGGTTTTTTTATGTCTCTGTCTCCTTCAGTTCTGCTCTGATCTTAGTTATTTCTTGCCTTCTGCTAACTTTTGAATGTGTTTGCTCTTGCTTCTCTAGTTCTTTTAATTGTGATGTTAGGGTGTCAATTATTGATTTTTCCTGCTTTCTCTTGTGCACATTTAGTGCTATAAATTTCCCTCTACACACTGCTTTAAATGTGTCCCAGAGATTCTGGTATGTTGTGTCTTTGCTCTCATTGGTTTCAAAGAGTATCTTTATTTCTGCCTTCATTTTGTTATGTAAGTCATTCAGGAGCATGTTGTTCACTTTCCATGTAGTTGAGCGGTTTTGAGTGAGTTTCATAATCCTGAGTTCTAGTTTGATTGCACTGTGGTCTGAGAGGCAATTTGTTATAATTTCTGTTCTTTCATATTTACTGAGGAGTGCTTTACTTCCAACTATGTGGTCAATTTTGGAATAAGTGTGATGTGGTGCTGAGAAGAATAGAGGAATCATTCTATTGATTTGGGGTAGAGAGGTCTGTAGATGTCTATTAGGTCTGCTTGGTGTGGAGCTGAGTTCAATTCCTGGATATCCTTGTTAACTTTCTGTCTCATGGATCTGTCTAATGTTGACAGTGGGGTGTTAAAGTCTCCCATTGTTATTGTCTGGGAGTCTAAGTCTCTTTGTAGGTCTCCAAGGACTTACTTTATGAATCTGGGTGTTCCTGTATTGGGTGTATATATATTTAGGATAGTTAGCTCTTCTTGTTGAATTGATCCCTTTACCATTATGTAATGGCCTTGTCTCTTTTGATCTTTGTTGGTTTAAAGTCTGTTTTATCAGAGACTATGATTGCAACCCCTGCTTTATTTTGTTTCCATTTACTTGGTAGATCTTCCTCCATTCCTTTATTTTGAGCCTATGTGTATTTCTGCATGTGAGATGGGTCTCCTGAATACAGCACATTGATGGGTCTTGACTCCTTATCCAATTTGCCAGTCTGTGTCTTTTAATTGGAGCATTTAGCCCATTTACATTTAAGGTTAATATTGTTATGTGTGAATTTGACCCTGTCATTATGATGTTAGCTTGTTATTTTGCTCATTAGTTGATGTAGTGCCTTCCTAGTATCAATGGTCTTTACAATTTGGCATGTTTTTGCAGTGACTGGTACCAGTTGTTCCTTTCCATGTTTAGTGCTTCCTTCAGGAGCTCTTCTAAGGCAGGCCTGGTGGTGACAAAATCTTTCAGCATTTGTTTGTCTGTAAAGGATTTTATTTCTCCTTCACTTATGAAGCTTAGTTTGGTTGGATATGAAATTCTGGGTTGAAAATTCTTTTCTTTATAAATGTTGAATATTGGCCCCCACTTTCTTTTGGCTTGTAGAGTTTCTGCCCAGAGATCTGCTGTTAGTCTGATGGACTTCCCTTTGTGGGTAACCCAACCTTTCTCTTTTGCTGCCCTTAACATTTTTTCCTTCATTTCAACTTTGGTGAATCTGACAATTATGTGTCTTGGAGTTGCTCTTCTTGAGGAGTATCTTTGTGGCATTCTCTGTATTTCCTGAATTTGAATGTTGGCCTGCCTCACTAGGTTGGGGAAGTTCTCCTGGATAATATCCTGAAAAGTGGTTTCCAACTTGGTTCCATTCTCCTTGTCACTTTCAGGTACACCAGTCAGACGTAGATTTGGTCTTTTCAGATAGTCCCATCATTTTTGGAGGTTTTGTTCATTTCTTTTTACTCTTTTTTCTCTAAACTTCCCTTCTTGCTTCATTTCATTCATTTGATTTTCAATCACTGATACCCTTTCTTCCACTTGATCAAATCGGCTACTGAAGCTTGTGCACGCGTCACATAGTTCTCTTGCCATGGTTTTCAGCTCCATCAGGTCATGTAAGGACTTCTACACACTGTTTATTCCAGTTAGCCATTTGTCTAATCTCTTTTCAAGGTTTTTAGCTTCTTTGCAATGGGTTCAAACATCCTCCTTTAGCTCGGAGAAGTTTTTTATTACCAATCATCTGAAACCTTCTCCTCTCAGCTCGTCAAAGTCATTCTCCATCCAGCTTTGTTCCATGGCTGGTGAGGAGCTATGTTCCTTTGAAGGAGAAGAGGCGCTCTGATTTTTAGAATTTTCAGCTTTTCTGCTCTGGTTTCTCCCCATCTTTGTGGTTTTATCTACCTTTGGTCCTTGATGATGGTGACGTACAGATGGGGTCTTGGTGTGGATGTCCTATCTGTTTGTTAGTTTTCCTTCTAACAATCAGGACCCTCATCTGCAGGTCTGTTGGAGTTTGCTGGAGGTCCACTCCAGACTCTGTTTGCCTGGGTATCACCAGTGGAGGCTGCAGAACAACAAATATTGCAGAATAGCAAATATTGCTGTCTGATCCTTCTTCTGGAAGTTTCGTCTCAGAGGGACACCTGGCTGTGTGAGGTGTCAGTTGGCCCCTACTGTGAGGTGTCTTCCAGTTAGGCTACTCAGGATCAGGGACCCACTGGAGGAGGCAGTCTGTCCATTCTCAGATCTCAAACTCCGTGCTGGAAGAAGCACTACGCTCTTTAAAGCTGTCAGACGGGGATGTTTAAGTCTGCAGAAGTTTCTGCTGCCTTTTATTCAGCTATGCCCTGACGCCAGAGGTGGAGTCTACAGAGGCAGGCAGGCCTCTTGGAGCTGTGGTGGGTTCCACCCAGTTCAAGCTTCCCGGCCACTTTGTTTACCTACTCAAACCTCAGCAATGGTGGATGCCCCTCCCCAAGCCTCACTGCCACCTTGCAGTTGGATCTCAGACTGCTGTGCTAGCAGTGAGCGAGGCTTTTATGATCTTTGTTGGTTTAAAGTCCATTTTGTCTAAAATTAGGATAGCAACTCCTGCTTTTTGTGTTTTTCCATGTGCTTGGTAGATTTTTCTCTATCCCTTTACTTCAGCCTATGTGTGAGATAGGTCTCTTGTAAACAGCATGCCATTGCTTCCTGCTTCCTTATCCAACTTGAAACTTTGTGCCTTTTAATAACGGCATTTAGCTCATTTAATTAGAAGTTAATATTGATATGTACAGATTTATTCCTGTTTTCAAATTGTTAGTTGGTTATTATGCAGACTTGTTTGTACGAATGCTTTATAGTGTCACTGGTCTTTGTACTTAAGTGTGTTTTTGTAGTTGTTGGTCACTGTCTTTCCTTTTCATGCTTAGCACTTCCTTCAGAACCTCTTGTATGCGAGGTCTGGTGGTAACAAAATCCCTTAGCATTTGCTTGTCTGAAAAAGGTGTTATTTTTCCTTCCCTTATGAAGCTTAGTTTGGCTGAATATGAAACTCTTGGTTAGAAATTTTTTGTTTTAAGAATGCTGAATATAGGCCACATTTTTTTTCTGGCTTTCCGGGTCTCTCCTGAAATATCCACTATTAAGTCGGTGAGGTCCTCTTTGTGGGTTAACTGCCCCTTTTCACTAGATGCCTTTAACCTTACTTCTTTCATTTCAACCTTGGAGAGCTTTTGCCTATGTGGCTTGGAGATGGTCTTCTTGTGTAATTTTTACAGGGGTTCTCTGCATTTCCTGAAATTGAATGGTGGCCTCGCTAGTGAGTTTGGGGAAATTTTCATATACAATATTCTCAGATATGATTTCCAAGTTCCTTACTTTCTCTTTCTCTTTTTCAGTGATGACAGTGAGTTGTAAACTTAGTCTCTTTACATAATTTCATGTTCCTTAGAGGATTTTTTTTCATTCCTTCGTATATTTTTTTTAAAGTGTGTTAATTCAGAGAAACAACTCTGAGGTTCTTTTCTCAGCTTGGTCTATTCTGCTATTAATACTTGTGACTGAATAATAAAATTCTTGTACTGTGTTTTACAGCTTAGCATATCAGTTTGCTTTATTTATTTATTTTTTTTTTTCTGAGATGGAGTCTCCCTTTGTTGCCCAAACTGGAGTGCAGTGGCACAATCTTGGCTCACTACAACCTCTGGCTCCCAAGTTCTCCCATCTTAGCCTCCCAAATAGCTGGGATTACAGGCACTTACCAGCACACCTGGCTTATTTTTTGTATTTTTAGTAGAGAAGGGGTTTCACCATGTTGGCCAGGCTGGTCTCAAATTCCTGACATAAGTGACCCACCTGCCTTGGCCTCCCAAAGTGCTGGGATTGCAGGGATGAACCACTGCACCCGGCCGCTTCTTTCTTATACTGGCAATTTTGTCTATCAGTTCCTGCATCACTTTATTGTAATCCTTAAATTCCTTGCTTTGGTTTTCAACTTTCTCCTGAATCTCAATGATCTTCATTCCTTTCAGTATTCTGAATTGTATTTCTTTCATTTCAGCCCACTTAAGAACCCTTTCTGACTGTATGCAGTGGCTCACACCTGTAATCCTAGCATTGTGGGAGGCTGAGGCCAAGTCATGTGGTTTTCTTGAGATAAGGAGTTCAAGACTGTCTGGGCAACATGTTAAAACCCTGTCTATAAAAAAATATACAAAAATTAGTCGGGTATGGTGGCACACACCTGTAGTCTCAGCTACTTGGGAGGCTGAGGTGGGAAGATCACCTGAGCCCGGGGAGGCTGAAGCAGCAGTGAGCTGTGATTGTGACATTGCTTTCCTGCTTGAGCGACAGAGTGAAACCCTGTCTTGAAAAAAACCCAGAAAATAAAAACAAAAAAAAAAACTTTGCTGGGGCACTATTGCCATCGTTTAGAGAAAAAAGAAGACAGTCTGCTATGTGGGTTGCCAATATTCTTGTGCTGTTCTTTCTCATCTATGTGAGCTGATGATTCTTTACCTGCTGTGTAATTTGAGTAGTCAGTAGACTCTCTTCTGGATGTTTTCAGAGGACCTAGGCTTTGTGCAGGTCTTTTATTTTTAGCTGAATTATTGTCTTTGATTTCATGAGTGGGTGTATTAGAAAAGTATTTTTGGTGTTGAAGTTTGGGCAGTGATCCAGTAGATGGCATTTAAGTATAATGGTCTGCAAGTAGGCTCTTGTTGAACCTCATGGCTCCTCTGCATTTCTTCATGATTTCAGTCGTGCACCTTCTCAGTACTGTGAAAGTGTGGGTTCCTTTTTTGCTAATATGCTGTCTGCAGGTCTCAACTTGACATCCTGGGCTGCACACTGCAGCTCTGGAATAAACTCAGGCTTCATATTGCCTACCCAGCTTAGAGGCAGCAGGGAAACGGACATTATCAGTGGCTGCATCACAGGGCCTTTCACTGGACTCCTGGAGCTCCAACCCAGAGATATGCAGAGCCACTACCAATCAGTGTGATCGGCCTGGGGTGGAGCTGTACACTCTACACCCAAGTCAGGGGTGGGGCATCTTTGGTTATGAGTGGGAGGTGAGGAGTTTACAGGGTAGACATATTGGTCTCTTCTCTGTAGGGTAACTGTAGCATGCTTGAGTTGTGTTCAAAGTGCTCAGAATCTTTGTTCCTTTCCCAGTTCCTGGGCAACAAGGAGAGTACCTCTGCTGTGGCAGTGCCAGAGGGGATTTTGCTTGCTTCTGGGAACTCTACCTCAGAGAAATTCAGATCCTCTGCTACCGGAAATGCCCAGCTGGGGCTGGGGTGTCCGTGCTGCTGGCCCAAGCTTGATGAAGAGCAGGGGGTTGAGGGCTCACAGTGGGAAGAGACTGGGGACCTCTCCATAAGGTGACTGTGGCATGCCACAGTCATGAGTGTGAGTGAAGCCTTCAGGCTCTTTGTTTCTTCCTCAGCCTGCTCAGACTGCCATGGTAGTGCCAGAAGGGCTGCCCTGGAGCCACTACCAGTGAATATGCTCAGGCAGAGGTGGGGCAGCTGTTGTGTGGTCCCAAGCAGTGGCCTCTGCCTGGTGAAGATTAGAGAGTAAGGGCTTACAAGAAACAGAGATTGTGTTTCTCTCTGTGTGGTGGCTGTAGTTTGCTGGCGATGTCAGCATAGCAACCAGGCCCTTTTTTGCTTCCTCAGCCCAAGGGCAGTTAGCGTGATTCCACTGAAGCTGCAGTGACAAAGGGGTCTATAGGCTGTTCCCGGGATTTTCAAAAAAGTGCAGAGGCACCTCTGACTGAAGTGTTCAGGCAGGGTCAGGGTACTTGTGGTGGAGTCTCAGGTTGGGAGGTCCCAGCCAGTGAGGAGAAACAGGAATAGGAGCCCATGTGGAGAACAGTCTGGCCGTTTTTCCATGAGACAGCTTCCCTGTGCTAGGGGTCTGCACAAATCCCTAATCACTGTGATCCCTGCAGAACTTGTGGGCAACAGCTCTGAGGACTGTGGGGTAGCAAAAATGGGGGCCTGCCTCTCCCACTAGGAGCTCTGTTCCAAAGAAGTACAGACCTGCTGCTGGCCAAAGAGTCCGGGTATGGCTGATGTGGCTACACTAGTGTTCCAGGCCAGAGGGTCTTATCTTGCAAGGTGCAGTGGAGGCTAGGCCTGTATTTGTTACTGTGCAGCCCTCTGGATTCATCCCCTTTCCTGGGGGCATGTAAGGGAGCCTGACCTCCTCCATTGCTGGAGCTGTAGTTGCTGATGCCAGGATGCCCAGCATTATGACATACAAGGCTCCTGGGACTCCATGTATGCCTGAGTGATGGCTCTGCCTAGGCTCTATGTAGCTCTTCATGTTAGTCTGGAGGCTCCAGTAGGGGGTGGGGAGCAAATGGAGGAATCTCCTGGGCCCAGAGTTGCAAAGGTCTATGGCAGACATGTGGTTCTCCTCAGACTTTCACACAACATTTCCCCATGGTGGGGGAGCCTCCTGGGACTCCATGTCATGCCTGTATGTGTACCACCCATCTTTCTTGCTCCTTTCTGTTATCTGTGGGTCAGGTTGTTTCCTTGATGAATTCTAATGTGTGCATTTGAATGTTCCAGTGGAAAATCTGGTATTTACTCACTGTTCTTTCTTTTCTAAGTTTGGCACACACCAGCTGCTTGTAGTCAGCTATCTTGGTTCCTCCACTGTCATTAAGATTTTGACTGGGATTGCATTGAGTCTGTAAGTTGCTGTGGATAGACATTTTAACATTAATGATTATTCTAATCCATGAGCAAGAGCTATCTTTTTATTTTCTTGTGCTTCCTTTAATTGCTTTGCCAGTGTTTTATATTTAGTTTTCTTTGTAGAGATCTTTCACTTCTTTGGTTAAATTCTTCTTTTTTTTGTATGTGTGGCTATTGTATATGAAATTGCTTTCGTGATTTCTATTTTAGATTGTCCATTGTTCATATATAAAAATACTACTGATTATTGTATGCTAATTTCATATCCTGAAACTTTGTTCAATTTTCTTATTGTTCTCAGAGTTTCTTGGAATCTTTAGGTTTTTCAAAATTTAAGATCATGTTTTCTACAAATAAGGATAATTTGGCTTCTTCCTTTCCAATTTGGATGCCCTTTATTTCTTTTTCTTGCCTAATTGCTCTAACTAGAATTTTTAGTACTATGTGGTCTAAAAGTAACGAAAGTAGATATCCTTGGTGTGCTCCGGATCTTAATTTTCATTTTTGTTTTCCATTCAGTATATTAACTGTAGGTTTGTCATATATGGCCTTTATTGTGTGATGTGTCTTCATTTGATGAAAAAAAAATAAACTCTGCTAATTATTTAGAGTTTTATTCTGAGTCAACTATGAGTGAACAGGGCCCAAATCACAGTCTCAGGAGGTCCTGAGAACATGTGTCCAAGGTGGTTGGGTTACAACTTTGTTTCATATATTTTAGGGAGACATAAGACATCAATCAGTTCATGTAAGTTATACATTAATTTGGTTCAGAAAGACAGGACAACTCAAAGCAAGGGTTACATGTCATAAATGGATTCAAAGATTTTCTGTTTGGCAATTTGTAGGAAGAGTTGTCACCCAAGACCTGGAATCAACAGAAACGAGTGCTAGGTTAAGACAAGTGGTTGTAGAAATCAAATTTCTTATTACGTAGATGAAGTCTCATAGTTGGCTGCCCTTAGAGACAATAGATGGCAAGTGTTTCCTGTTTAGATCTCTCCAAGGTGCTGGATTCTCAGTTAACATATTTAGAATTGGGAAGGCTTCAAAGGAGAAAGATCTATGTTAACAGAGATTCTTTGCAGATGCAAACTTTTCTCCACTAAAGACAGGTTTTCAGGGCCGTTTCAAAATATGGCAAAGAAACGTGTTTTGGTGTAAAATATTTTGATTTCTTTTTTTTATCTATCATGATATTATACTAGAGTCAGGTTATAATTTGGTAAGTTATTGTTGCAAAGAATCTGTTTGGTCAGTCTTAACATCTTTGTTTTAATGTTAATGCTAGTAATTTGTGCTTGAACCCAAAGAAAGGAGAGTATAATGAGGCATGTCTGATCCTCCACTTCCCTGTCATGGCCCAAACTATATTTCCATGTTTCTTTGGGTTCCCTAGGCAAAGAGGGGTTTTCTTTCAGTCAGCTGGAGGGCTTAGAATTTAATTTGGGTTAAAGTTCCTTCTATGCACAATTTGTTGAAAGTTTTTATTATGAAGGCAGGTTGAAATTTATTGAATGACATTTTTATCCTTTATTGAAATGATAATATGGTTTTTGACCTTGTCTATGTTGCTATGATGTATAAAATGTATTGATCTGTGCAGGTGTAACCATTATTGCATCCTTGTGATGAATACCACTAGATCATGGTGAATGATCCTTTTACTGTGTTCTTGAATTTGGTTTGCTAGTTGTTTTTTTTTTTTATAGAGACATTTTGCATCTATGTTCATCAGGGATATTGGTCAATAGTTTTCTTAGTTGTATCTTTGTCTAGTTGTGGTAAAAGTTAGTGTTTGACTTATAGAATGATTTAGAACAATTATTTTAAGCAGTCTTTTTATATTTGAAAATATTTGAACTTCTAAAATTATTTCTTAAAATATTTCAGTGAATAAAATATGATATTAAACTTTAAAAACAGAACACACACCCATAATCAAATGAAAAGTTCAATTTTTGGTATAGAGACTTTCAGAAATACATTGTAGTGACCAAAGGAAAACTTCCCTTTCATCCTCTGAAAGTTTGCTGAAAAATTAATTCACAAAAGATGGATTAATTAGCAAAAAGGCATACAATTTTTATTAATATGTACATGGGAAGCATCACTAAATGATTACTCAACCCACTAATGGAACAGAGAAAGTTGCTAAACCATCTTGATGTTACAGAAAGATTAGCGATTTGGATCATGTCAAATCAGGTTACATGAGGGAGAGGAGATGTGGCCTTGCTAGCAAAAACATTCTTGTTATGTAAACAAAACCTCACAGGTAGCAGCCCTCAGAGAAAATAGATGCTAAATGTTTATTTTAGACCTTTACGTGTATCAGATTCTCACTTATTATTTTTAGAGTCATCAAAGGGAAGGACCGGCTGCATCAATGCAAGATTCTCTACAGATGCAAATTTCCCCCACAAAAGACAGCTCTTCAGAGTCACTTAAGTTGGCTGGTCCTGTTTCAGCCATCCCAAAATATGTCAAATATATATATTTTGAGGTACAATATTGTAATTTCCTTCAATATCATTAAAATAGGAAAAACTGCAAATTCCACAATTTTTTTAAATGTGTGTTGAATATTCAAGAAGTAGTTAGTAACTATTTTCCTCCTTTCTTTTTTGCTTCTCACTGCTTGTACCTAAAGTGGCACAGGTTTGACTCAACTAAATTATTGGGCAATTCTCTTCATGAAGTTCTGAAGTATAAACCAAAAAGTATCTGAAGCAAGTCTCAATCAATTTATAAAGTTTACCATGCCAAGGTTAAGAACACATCTGTGACACAGCCTCAGGAGGTCCTGATGAAGAGTACCCGAGGAGGTCAAGGTACAGCTTGCTTTTATACATTTTAGGGAGACGTAATACATCAATCAATACATGTAACATTTACATTGGTTCTATCTGGAAGGGTAGGGCAACTTGAAGTGGGGGAGTTTCAGGTCATAGATAGATTTAAATATATTCTGAGTGGTTCACAGTTATTATCTATGGAAAGGAATGTCTAGGTTAAGATAAAGGGTTGAGGAGATTCAGATTTTATTATGCAGATGAAGCCTCCAAGTAGCAGGCTTTAGAAAGAACAGACTGTAAATGTTTCTAGTCAGGCTTAAAGTGTGTGTTGATGTTAATCTTGGAGGGGTATACTGAGGCATGTCTAACTCCCACTTACTGTCATGACTTGAACCAATTTTTCAGTTTAAATTTTGGGGTGCCCTGGGTGAGGAGGAAGTCCATTAAGATGATTGTGGGGAGGCCTTCAAATTTTGGTTAACACAAGCAATTCCTATAGGTGGTAAATTTTTTTCAACAATTTTATTTCTAGAAATGTATTTTCTTACCATTTTCTCATGAACAATAATGTGGCCAGAAATAGACAAATAGTTTTACATTTGGGGTGATTTATTTGTGCTTCACCATTGTGAAAGCATCATTTCTTAAGCAGATCTCTTGTCATTGTGAGGCAGGAGAATAGGGTCTGGAGGCAGGGAACCTAAGGCCAACATGGGTTGACTTCCTAGAACTGAATCAAAAGGAAGACTCCACCTCTCCACACCCAAATAACAAAAAGAAAGTAACCCCACCTTCTCTATGGCTTCGCAGATGAAAACTGGAAAGCACCTCCAATTGTTCACCTCCAGCAACTGATCAGACTGGTCGCCAGCCGGGTCTTCATTTACATAGGGTGTAGCTAAGTCACCAATGGGAAATTTCTAGAGGGTATTTAACTCCCCCAAAAGATCTGTAACTAGTGCTCTTGAGTTGCTTGCTCAAGGCCAAACCCACTCCGTGGAGTGTCCTTTTTTTTTCTTTTTTTTTTTTTTTTTGAGATAGAGTCTCACTCTGTTGCCTGGGATGGAGCGCAATGGTGCAATCTCTGCTCACTGCAACCACTGCGTCTCTGGTTCATGCAATTCTCCTGCCTCGGTCTCCTGAGTAGCTGGGATTATAGGCATGTGCTACCACACCTAGCTAAATTTCTGTATTTTTAGTAGAGACAGAGCTTCACCTTGTTGGCCAGGCTGGTCTGAACTCCTGACCCCAAATGATCTGCCTGCGTTGACCTCCCAAAGTGTGTCGGGTGTGCTTTTGTTTCAATAGATCTGTACTTTCATTGTTTTGTTCTTCAATTGCTTTGTTTCTATGTTTTGTCCCACTCTCTGTTCAAAATGCCAATAACCTGGATGGTTGGTAGTCAAGACCCTCCACTGGTAACAATTATTGCTTCAATTTTTATGCCAAATTTATCTAGGCAAAATATATACATATATATGCCTTGCTTTGTGGCAAAATCATTTTTCTCTATACATTTAAGTTTGATTTTTTTCTTTATTGTTGCACATTTCTAGTTATGAATTTAGGCATTTCCTTAATTGACAAAAAGTTATTTTCTTTCTTGTAATAAATTTTATATATTTTATTACAATCCTAATTATCCTTATTTATTCTTTCTTAAGTGCTCTGGCAAAGTTTGAAAATTTTACCTCCTAATTTGTTTATGCAAACTATTATTTTCTTTAACATTTCCACTTCAAATCTTCTTTGTTTTTCTCTCTTATGTATGTTTATATTTTTACTTGACAAACTTACTATTGATAATAACATAGTCTATTAAACCCTTTTTATGCAAATATAAAAATTTAAATATTTTTCTTCTCAACCTCTCACTGTATCTATTCAATATATTTCAATATGTATCTATTATTTCAATCTATTATTTCAATATATTTACAAATAAGTTACCCTCAAAATTTTACTTTCAAAAATTGTTCTCATCCTTAGCATTTCTTTTAAAATAATACTTTAAAAATAATTGATTCTTATTTTTATTATCTGTGGATTTAATATTCATTATTGTAGTTTTCATACAATATCCTATTTTTTTACATTTTTATTTTAATTTATGTAGTGTAGTAGTTTTTTAGGAGAGGTATATAATTGCTATATTTTAAAATTCCTTGAGCATTTAAGCATGATATTGCTTTGATTACACACATAAATTTTCTGGTGATAAAATTATAAAATTATAATTTCTTCTCTCAAAATGTAGCTATTTTTCCAATAATTTTTGACTTGTAAGTTTTTTATGGAAAAAGACTAAGATTATGCTTTTTTTCCTATAAAAATACTCCTATTATTGTTTTCCCTTGTCAGGTTGCTTGTCAACTTTTAAATTCAAAATTTTGATATAGTTATAAATTCATATATGTAGATATGTAACCACTTTACATTAAAATTAGGCTTTAAACATGGTGAAATAAGGATTATGACTTTTATTTCATGTGTGGTAGTGGAAGGTAATGTAAACTATATCTGTAAATTTCCTTAGTCACCACAGAGAAATCTATCACTAATAAAGATGAAGCTGAGTTTATATTAGGATTGTTAGCAATTTTACTTCAGTACAGAATAGGAAATATGTGCTAAATAGCTAGAAATTTCAGATATTATAGCAGCATGACTAGAGCATATCTATTTTCTTTTATAAATCACAAAGTTTTTAAAAAAATTTAATTGTAATGTTTTGGGTTCTTTGTACAAAAAAAGAGAAAGCAAAATCTTTTATATATATTTTAATTATTAACTCTACCATCCTTGTCTCCTTGTTGAATTAATTCAGAACAAATATCCTAGCTTTTTCTCATTTAGACTTTTACTTTTCATTTGAAGTACAGTGATTAGAATTTAGTTTTAAAAGCCTTGCTTTTATTTTCGGTGCCTCTGTCAATCTCTTAACAATTGACTTGACCTTTCTTTTCAATTGGTAATAGCAGTGGAAGTAATGACTTTCTCCTGCAATAATAACCATAAGAGAACAAATAATTTTTATAATGACAGTCTACACTTAGTGAAGAAATGTTCTACAAAAGAAAGATTTATTATCATTATTATATAATTTTCTTGTATATAAGGCAATTATGAGACCTTACTTGTATTTCTGGTATTTTCAGAGGACTGCTGAATGACCTTAAATATATTTCCTAAATTCTCTATTTGTCAGACAATGATGGAATCAATGCATGTTTCATGCTTTAAATTTTTTTGAGAGAGAATTATGGTTTTTAAAAAGTTACTCTTTTCCCCTGCTCTTATTTATTAATTTTTCCTGGTACTTGATAAGCCTCCATTTTTTCATTCACATGAGAAGTATATACTACTATTTCTTGAGCTACTTTTTTTTTTTTTTTTTTTTTTTTTTGAGGCAGAGCTGGCGTGCAGTGGCACCATCTAAGCTCACTGCAACCTCCACCTCCCGGGTTCAAGTGATTCTCCTGCCTCAGCCTCCCAGGTTGCTTTTTCTATACTCAGTTCTTTCCTCCTGGAATTATCATGTTAAGTGTGTTAGTTCTCTTGAATTTCCTAATAACACCCACTAATTTAATTATTTCCTTTTATTTTTGTAAGAATTCTAGCTTTAAGTCAATGAAGCTGTAACTCATTACATTAAAAAGTTTTAGAGTTTTGCATTTTATTTAAGATAATTTTCTCTTCCCCAAATTATTAAATTGTTTGTGATTTAGTATTTCTGTCTTATTAAGGCCCAACTATATATTTAAATTAAGTATTCTAAATGTATTTTTTTCTCTTTTTCTGATTGTAACTATTGATGATGTTGAACCTCTAATGCTATTTCCTTCTTATGAGCCTGTGATTTATTAAATAATTTTACTTGTAAATAAAAACTTATATTTACAGGCAAATGGTGTAGGTTTTGACTAGAATGTGGGTTACAGTTTCAAATATCTGTTTCATATAGATTTTTGCTCTAAATAATACACTTTTTATTCATTATTAATTTATTTTCTTCATTCCTTCTTTTTCATTCTTCTTCATTGATAAATTTGGCTGTAAAAATTTATTTGTTAGCAAAATGTAATTTGAATTGACATGAAGATGAAGGATGCACACACACACACACACACACACACACATTCTACCAACTGAATAAGCATAAACTTCCTGTTTCTGGAATCAATTTAGATAGTTTTAAAAGCCCTTTTTTGTTTATATTAAACTAATTCTTCTCATTATTCATTTATTAAGGAGCATTCCTTTGCCACACAGTGACTATACCCGCTTATTTCTGTAAGTCATTGTGTTTTATAAATTTATAAGACATGAGAATAATGTTGTTAATTTCAGAATTCAGTAGGGATTTCTGAAAAAAACATGAGCTGAAGCACAAGCTGTTATCATTAACATACCCTCTGGAATGATGTTCTTACTAAAAATAATTGACTTCTTTTTATTTTTACAGTAATAGCCTTATTATTTTGCTGTGAAAGATGACACCCCCAATAAGAAAAACTTAACTCTTTAGCCACGTTCCAGGAATTCACTTATTTTAAAATATGAGCAAACTAGTGAAAGAATAAAAGGGCAATTATACAGTATTATTTCTCATAGATAGAAAAAAATAGGATTGGGTAAATTAAATTTAACTTTATTAAAATACTCTAAGCCTTTCTAATGATAAGAATATTAAATAGAATATATTCCATTTCAAAAATACTTTCAGAGTTGTAATAAGTAGCAAGAGAAAATTTACATATCATATACAATTTTCCAATTTATTAACTTGATTACATTATAACAAATTGATAGTATAGGATAAAATTATAATTTAAAATGTATATCAATGCAGACAAATTAATCTCAAAGTGCTTTATAAATAATTTTATATCCAACTTTCAGCTTTGTGTGTTTTCATATTATTTTAGAAAAATAAATTACAATATATACATATATGAGTTTGAGGCCCTATCTAATATATATAAATCTCAAGAGTTGTAACAACCCCAACCTACTTTCTTCCTTTTTTTAAATTGATAATTTTAAGTCTAAATGTTATTTGTTGTTAATTTAAGTCAAAATATTATTTGAACTGATACATGGATGTAGGGGATATGTAACCTTCACTGATATTAGTTGGAATGAATGTATATATTTATCTGCAAAATTATAATGGATGGCTTTAATTACAGCATGCTGTTCCAAACCATTCATGGCATTGTTAGTGATACACAGCTTACGTGCTCCTTACTATTATGTACTATGAGTTTAGCTATTTAATGTTTCCTCCATGTATGCAAGAGTTTAAATTGTTATAACATTATAATTTCATAATTGTGATGGAGAATTACATGGTGTCAAGAAATTATGCTCATAGAATAGACTTAGGAATTCAAAGATAATTTAGCTAAAACCTAAAAGATAGGAATTAGCTAGGCAAGTCACTTGAGTGGAATTTGGGAAGATTATGCAAAAAATAGTTTTGAGGACGGGTGCTGTGGTTCATGCCTGTAATCCCAACACTTTGGCAGGCTGAGGTGGGCATATCACTTGAGCCCAGTAGTTCAAGACCAGGCTGGGCAACATGGCAAAACCTCATCTTTACAAAAAAATAAAAAAAATAGCTAGGCATGGTGGTGCACTTCTGTAGTCCCAGCTACTCAGGAGGCTGAGGTGGGAGGATCACTTGAGCCCAGGAAGTGGAGTCTTCAGTGAGCTGTGATCACACCACTGCACTCCAGCCTAGGTGATGGAGTGAGACACTGTCTCAAAAAATAATAATAGTAATTTTTAAAAAGGAGTTTTGAATGATTAGTATAGCATGTGTCACAGTCCTGTAGCTTAAGAAAACAGAGTGAGTTCAAGAGTTACAGGAAGATAAATATGCCTATAGTGAAGATCATGAAGGTGAACAGGGTGTAAATTGAGACTAGTAAAAAGGGTAGGGTTGAGTATACAAGAATTACTATATTATGAAGTTGTTGCTATCATAAGATCAATAGGAGGCCTTTGGGATGTTAACAAAGTTGTCTTTGGTTGATTTTGGAATTAGGATTTTGCATGGCAGTTAGTGGGAAGTGAGGTAGCTAGATCAGTAGATCAGAAGGCTGTAGGAATAGTTTAGGAACATAACCTGTAGTCTTAGATAATCTAAGACTGGGATGGAAATGGTGGATACTGAAAATAGTAAACAGATTCAAGAGAGACTCAAGATAACGTGTTTAAGGGAGGAGATATCATGAAAAAAATGTGTATTTCTTGAATGAGTAGAACCCTATTTACAGATGGGAAATTGGAGCAGGTTTGGCTAAGAGGGAGGAATTGTGACTTCCATTTTGGACATTTTGAGTTTCAGATTCCTTTGTAACAGCCAAGTGAAGATTTTAATATAACAATTGAATATGTGAGTCTAAAGCTTAAATGAAACGGCTATGCTAAAGATGTAAATTTGTGAATTATCTATTTATATGTGGCCATTAAAGCTATCGATATAAATAAAAATACCTAGGAAGCCAGAGAGTTGAAAAAGAATAGGGCCTATGGTTGAGTACAACACTTTTTAAGAAGTTGAATTCTCAAAGTAAAAAGAGAAGAACCAAAAATATAAAGTGGAAAATAAGGAACATACTGAGTCATGATATTCAAGAAAAAAATATTTTCAAGAAGGGGAGCCATAAGGGAAGTTTCTATAAGCCAAATAACTTAATGTGTTGAAATATGTACTTTATGTTTATAAAATTAAGGTCTTTCAGAAAAGATAATCTGAGTAGCTAGCAATTGTATATTATGGACAATGACTGATCAGACACTAATTATAAAACTAAAACGAGACCCTAGAAAACCCCTGGTATGGCAAGCCCAACATAAAGTCACTGAAGATAATGAAAAGGAGAAGAGGTGTTGTCTGATAAATTTTATTTATTTATTTAATATTTTGAGACAGAGTCTCATTCTGTCTCCCAGACTAGAGTGTAGTGTCAGTGATCTCAGCTCACTGCAAGCTGCGCTTCCTGGGTCCAAGCAATTCTCCTGCCTCAGCCTCCTGAGTAGCTGAGACTACAGGCGCATGCCACCACGCCTGGCTAATTTTTTGAATTTTTAGTAGAGACGGGATTTCACCGTGTTAGCCAGGATGGTCGCGATCTCCTGACCTCGTGATCCGCCCACCTTGGTCTCCCAAAGTGCTGGGATTACAGGCCTGAGCCACTGTGCCCGCCAAATACTTTTACAGAGTACACTGAGAGAAATAAATATGTAACTGGGTGAAGATAAATAGTGAAATGGAGTTGTTTGGTTAAATAATAATATGTTTTATAACCAATATGACTTATGGGGAGACATGGGGAGAAAATAAGCAATAAATTGCACACAGTGGCTCAGGCCTGTAATCCCAGCACTTTGGGAGGTCAAGGCAGGTGGATCCCCTGAAGTCTGGAGTTCGAGACCAGCCTGGCCAACATGGTGAAACCCCGTCTCTGCTAAAAATACAAAAATTAGCTGGGCGTGGTGGCACACACCTCTAATCCTAGCTACTTGGGAAACTGAGGCAGGAGAATCTATTGAACCCGAAAGGTAGAGGTTTCAGTGAACCGAGATCACGCTATTGCACTCCAGTCTGGGCAACAAGAGCAAAACTCTGTCTCAAAAAAAAAAAAAAAAAAAAAGAATAAATAAACAATAAAAAAAAAAAAGAATAAATTGACCATTGTGCATAGTAACAGAGTAAGTTAACAAGTGTACTCACTGGATTACAAAGTTTTGACATTTTGATTATGGATTTGAAGTTGAAGCAATTCATCATGCTTGTGCATTTCTGTAAAAGTATGATGCATGTCTCAGTCTCTTTGGATGTATCCTTGAAAAAATGGAATAATTGAGTTTATCTGTTTATCCATGGACGGAGGGTAATGAAGCCATAGAGAGTAATGGAATTAATGTCGTGCTAAAAGATCATCCTTGGTAAAAGCATGAACCCAGGCATTGTGAATCAAAGTAAATGAAAGGCAAATATTCCAGGACAGGAGAAATGAGAACGGTCAACATACCTAAGCAGGAACACTGATTTGATAGCTCTATGCTGTCTTCTTAGTATGTTTTCCATCAGCTGTAGATCAATAAGAAAGAGTATGGTTCATCCAAAACCTCTATCAAAAATACATCTAAATTCATATTACTGCATCACATCCTCTCTTGGCAAAATTTTACTGAACAAAAGTGATATAAAAATGAAAAGGGACTATTTCTTTGTTTTTAGAATAAAGCAGAGTTTTTAATTTGCAGCTATAAATTTGAGGAGCTGGTTGTTAAAAAGAATACCTCTCATGCTCTGTAAATCAACTTATAATTTTGTAGTAAATTCATCATTTCAAATATTATATACTATTTAACTTGAAGATTCCCATGTTCCATGAAGTTTTCTCTAAACACCGTAAGTTAATTATTCAAATAAGTCTAGATAAAGGATGGATATTATCATTGCCTTCAGTTATTTTACACAATGACTGAATTAGTCCATGAGGGTTTCTTTTTCTTTTTACCTCTTACCACTTCTATCAGAAAATGAAGAATCTGCATCTTCTCTTCCCATTATATAAAGTGAATGCTTTCAGAGCTTAGCTGAAAAAAGATTTAAGCCAGATCCAAAAATTTTTAAAAACAAAATTTTACATAAGGAAAATATATTTTTGTAATTCTTATTTTTAATTTTTGTGGGTACATAGTTGATGTTTATATTTACAGGGTATATGGGATATTTTGGTACAGGCATGCAATGTGTGATAATCAAATCAGGGTAAATGAGGTGTTCATCATCTCAAGCATTTATCCTTTGTGTTACAAAATATCCAATAAAACTCTTTCAGTTATTTTAAAATGTACAATCGAATTATTGTTGACTACAATCATCCTATTTTGTTATCAAATACTAGATCTTATTTATCCTATTTTTTGCACCCATTAACTCTCCCCGTTTTACACCCCCACACTCCCTACTACTCTCCCCAGCCTCTGGTAACCATCATTCTACTCTCTAACTTCATGAGTTCAATTGTTTTAATGTTTAGCTTCCATAAATAAGTGAGACCATGTGAAGTTTGTCTTTCTGTACCTGGCTTGTTTTACTTAACATAATGACCTCTTCTTCCTTACTTGTGGTTGCAAATGACAGTATCTTCTTCATTTTTATGGCTGAATTTTCTTTATCCATTCATCTGTTGATGATCACTTAGGTTGCTTCCAAATCTTGGCTGCTGTGAATAGTGTTGCAATAAATATGTGAGGGCAGATATCTCTTCAACATACTGATTTCCTTTCTTTTGGGTATACATCTAGCAGTGGGATTGCTGGATGATATAGTAGTTCTGTTTTTAGTTTTTTTGAGGAAACAACCTCCAAACTGTTTTTTATAGTGTTTGTGCTATTTAACTTGAAGATTCCCACCAACAGTGCACAAGTGTGCCCTTATCTCCTATTTCGATAGGAATTTCATTAAATCTGTAGATTGCCTTGGGTAGTATAGACATTTTAACAATATTGATTCTTTTATTCAATGAACACAGAATATCTTTCCTTTTATTCAGATTCCTTCATCAATTATTTATACTTTTTATTGCAGAGATCTTTCACTTCTTAGGTTAAGTTAATTTCTAGGAATTTAATCATGTTTGTGGCTATCACATTTTTTATTTCTTTTCCAGATTGTTCACTGTTGACATATAGAAATGCTACTGATGGCCAGGCATGGTGATTCATTCCTGTAATCCCAGCACTTTGGGAGGCCGAGGCAGGCAGATCACTTGAGGTTAGGAGTTTGAGACCAGCCTGGCCAACACGGCGAAACCCCATCTCAACTAAAAATGCAAGTGTTAGCCAGACACGATGGCACACCTTGTAGTCTCAGCTACTTGGGAGGCTGAAGCAGAAGAATTGCTTGAACCTGGGAGGCAGAGGTTGCAGTGAGCCAAGATTGCTTCACTGCCCTGCATCCTGTGTGACAGAGTGAAACTCCATCTCAAAACAAACAAACAAACAAACAAGCAAAAAAGAAATGCTACTGATTTCTGTACGTGAATTTTGTATCTTGCAACTTTACTGAATTTGTTTCTCAGTTCTAATAGGTTTTTGGTGGAGTCTTTAGGTTTTTCCAAATGTAAGATTATATCATCTGAAAACAAGGATAATTTGATTTCTTCTTTTCTGGTTTGGATGCCCTTTCTTTCTTTTTCTTGCCTCATTGCTTTACCCAGGACTTCCAGTATTATGTAAATAACAGAGGTGAAAGTCAGCATCTCTGTCATGTTCCAGGTCTTAGAGAAAAGGCTTTTTATTTTTCAGCATACAGTATGATACTATCAGTCTCTAGTATATGGCTTTTATTATAGTGAGATATACTCCTTCCATGCTCAGTGTGATGGTTAATATTGAGTGTCAAGTTTATTGTATTGAAGGATGCAAAGTATTGTTCCTGGGTGTGTCTGTGAGGGTATTGCCAAAGGAGATTAACATTTGAGTCAATGGACTGGGAGAGGCAGACCCTCAATCTGGGTGCTCACCATCTAATCAGCTGCCAGCACAACCAGAATAAAGCAGGCAAGAGATGATGGAATAGCAGACTTGCTGAGTCTTCCAGTCTTCACCTTTCTCCCATACTGGATGCTTTCTGCCCTCTGACATTGGACTCCAAATTGTTCAGCTTTTGGACTCTTGGAATTATACCAGTGGTTTGCCAGAGGATTGAAAGCCTTCAATCACAGACTGAAGACTGCACTGTCAGTTTCCCTATTTTTGAGGTTTTGGGACTCGAACTACCTTCCTTGCTCCTCAGCTGGCAGGCAGCCTATTGTGGGATTTCATCTTGTGATAGTGTGAGTCAATGCTCCTCAATAAACTTCCATTTGTATATACATCTATCCTATTAGTTCTGTCCCTGTTGAGAGCCCTGACTCATACACCCAGATTTTTTAGGTTTTTATTTTTTTCATCATGAAGGGATACTGAATTTTCTCAAATGTTTTTTAGCATCAATTGAAATGACCTAAGGTTCTTGTCCTTCATTCTGTTTATATGATGTATCACATTGATTGATTTGCATATGTTGAACCACTCTTGCATCCCTGGGATACATCCCACTTCATCATGGTGATCTTTTTAATGTATTGGTGAATTCAGATTGCTGGTATATTGTTGAGAATTTTTGTGTCAATATTCATTAGGTATATTGGCCTGTAGTTTTTCTTTTTTGAATGTGTCTCTATCTGGTTTTACTATCAGGGTAGTAATACTGGCCTCATAGAATGAGTTTGGAAGTATTCCTTCCTCCCCTGTTTTTTGGACTAGTTTGTTTAGAATTAGTATTAGTTTTTGTTTTTGTTTTTTAATGCTTCATAAAATTCAGCAATGAAGCAATGAAGGCATTGGATTCTTTTTTTTTTTTTTTTCTGGGAGACATTTTATTTCAGCTGCAATCTTATTACTTACCACTGATTTGTTTAGATTTTAGATTTCTTCATCATTCAATTTTGGTAGGTTGTATATGTCTAGAAATTTATCCATTTCTTCTAAATTATCCAGTTTATTTGCATGTATTTGTGCATAATAGCTACTAGCGATTCTTTGAATTTCTGCAGTTACCAGATGTAATTTATCCTTTTTCATCTATGATTTTATTCATTTGAGTCTTCTCTTTTATTGTTAGTGTGGCTAAAGGTTTTCAATTTTGTTTATCTTTTCTAAAATTGAGATTTTTTCCATTAATCTTTTGTATCTTTTTGTTATAATATTCTATTTTTTTTAATTTCACTTCAATTTCATTTATTTCTACTCTGATCTTTATTATGTCTTTTCCTCTGTCAACTTTGGGTTTGGTTTGCTCTTGCTTTTCTAGTTCATTATGATGCATTATTAGGTTGCTTAGTTGAAGGTTGTTTTTTTTTTTTTTTCATTTTTTATGTAGACATTTATACCTATAAGCTTCCTTCTTAGTATTGCTTTCCCTGTGTCTCAAAAGTTTTGGTATGCTGTGTTTCCACTATTGTTTGATTCAATACATTTTTAAATTTTCTTCTTATTCTCTTCAGTGATCCACTTGTCATTCAGGAGCATATTGTTTAATTTTCATTTATTTGTATAGTTTCCAAAATTCTACTTGTTATTAATTTTTAGTGTTATTCCATTGTGGCTAGAAAAGATGCTTGATAATATTTCAGTATTTTTAATGCTTTAAGACTTGCATTGTTGCCTGTGTGGTCTACAATTGAGAATGCTCCCCATGCTGAGGGGAAGAATGTGTATTCTGCTGTCACTGGATGAGATGTTTTGTAAATACTATGTCCAACTGGCCTATAGTGCGTATTAAGTCCAATTTTGTTTTTGTTGATTTTCTGTCTGAATGAGGTTTCCAGAGCTAAAATGAGTTGTTGAAGTATCCAGCTATTATAGTATTGAGTTCTGTCTCCCTATTTAGTCATAATAATATTTAATTTCTGTATCTGGGTGCTCCATTGTTAGGTGAATGTATATTTATAATCATTATATCCTCTTGCTGAATTGACCTCTTTATTACTGTATAATTATCGTGTCTCTTCTTACAGTTTTTGTCTTGAAATCTATCTTGTCTGATATAAGTATAGCTATGTCTGCTCTTTTTTAAACTTCCATTGTCATGGAATATCTTTTTTCATTCCTTTTTTTATTTCAGTCTATGTGTGTCTTTATAGGTGAATTGTGTTTTCTTTAGCCAATGGATCACTGGGTCTCATTTTTAAAAATCCATTAGGACATTCTATTTCTTTTTATTGGAGAATTTAGTCCATTTACATTCAATGTTATTATTGATAAGATCTTACTCCTGCCATTTTATTATTATTTTTTTTTTCTGGTTGTTTTGTGTTCTCTTCTTTTTTCTTTTCTTTTTTCCTGTCTTCTTTTTAATGAAGGTAATTTTCTCCAGTGGTATGTTTTAATTTCTTGCTTTTCATTCTGTGTAGCCCTTGTATGTATTTAGATCAGAGGTTACCATGAGGCTTGCAAATAATATCTTCTAAGCCATTATTTTAAACTGATAACTCTGCCAATTAACAAATAGACAGAGAAAACTAATAGAAACTACACTTTAACTTCATCTCCCCACTTTATAACTTTTTGTTATTTCTATGTATGTCTTACTGTATTCACTATGTCTTGTAAAATTGTTGCAATTATTATTTATGATCAGTTCATCTTTTCATTTCTCTACTTATGATTAATTTACAATTACAATGTTATAATATTCTATGTTTTTCTGTGTACTTGCTATTACCAGTGAGTTTTGTACCTTCAGATGATTTCTTCTAGCTCATTAATGTCTTTTTCTTTTAGATTAAATAATCCCTTTTAGTATTTCTTGAAGGGCAGATCTGGTGTTGATAAAATTCCTCAGCCTTTGTTTGTGTGGGAAAATCCTTTTTTCCCTTTCAAGTCTGAGATATATTTTCACCAGATATGCTTTTCTAGGGTAAAAGGTTTTTCCTTTAACCCTTTAAGTATTTTATGCCAGTGTCTTCTGGTGTGTAAGATTTCCGATGAAAAAACTGCTGCCAGACATATCGGAGCTCCATTTTATGTTATTTGTTTATTTTTTCCTGCTGCTTTTAGGATCTTTTCCATATGTTTGCCTTTGGGAGTTTATTAAATGCCTTGAAGTAGTCTTCTTTGGGTTGAATCTGCTTGGTGTTTCATACCTTTCTTATATATGAGTATTTATATCTTTCTTTAGGGTTGCAAAGTTCTCTGTTATTATCCCTTTGAATAAATTTTTACCCCTATCTATCCACTTTTATGTTAAGTCAAGAACTCTTAGATTTGCCCTTTTGAGGCTATTTTTAGATACCATTGGCATGCTTCATTATTTTGTATGTTTTGTTCTTTTGTCTCTTCCTTTCAAATAGTCTGTCTTGAAACTCACTAATTCTTCTTCTGCTTCATCAGTTCTGCCATTAAGAGACTCTGATGCATTCTTCAGTATGTCAATTGTACTTCTCAACTCCAGAATTTCTTCTTGATTATTTCTAATTATTTCAATTTCTTTGTTAAGTTTATCTGATAGGATTCTAAATGATTTCCTTGTGTTATATTGAATTTCTTTGAGTTTCTTCAAAACAACTATTTTGAATATTCTCTCTGAAAGCTCACATAACTTTCTCTGAAATGGTCCCTGGTGCCCTATTTAGTTCATTTGATGAGGTCATGTTTTTCTGTATGGTCTTGATTGTTGTGAATGTTTATCAGTGTCTGGGCATTGAAGAGTTGAATGAAGCCAGTGAAGCTTGTGTACTTCACTTAAGAGTGGCGAGTTTCCTCAGACCCTAGGCACATACAGAGATGCCTGGAGCTGGAAACCTTAGAAATCTACCTTGTGCTCTATTCTATTGATATTGAGCTACTGCCAAACCCACTAGAATAAGTCCTTCCTATTTTTCTCTTCCCTTTTGGCAGGCAGAGGAGTCCCTCCCCATGTCCACCACCATCACAAGCCCAAGGCAAGTACCGCTAGAGGGCTGCCTATGATCATATCTTCTGAGAACATCAGAGAAAGACTGTCCTTGCCATCTATCTATACTACAGCAAAACTTCAGGACCTTGAACTTCAGGTTCATAATCTCACTACTGAGAAGGATCCTTCCATACTCTTGGAACAGTGCACGCATTGGAACTTTGAAGGTTAAGCTCACCAGGAAAGTTTCTCCCCAGAAGAAGATAACACCCTTACTGTGAACAGCTTTTCCCAAAATCATGGATTGAAATTTCTCTACAATCATGAGACTCTTATCTTTGAATATTTTCCCTTGCTTATGCTTCTATGAACAATAGTCGTGAAAAGGGAGTCTGTTGTGTGCACTTATGGGGTACACTTTTATGTGTGAAGGATTTTTTCAGCCAGGCTTATACATGGATGACCTTATAGTTTAAGAGATAAAAGACAAAAACCCAATGCAGGTAAGAAACTTTACTGGTACATATGTTGCCTCATAGTCAGTCAGAAACAGAATATTGATTCATTCCTCTTAACCCACATTATGGGTTAAAGAGAACATTGCCAGGAGGCCTTCACTCTTCTAGAAGCACACTGCATCATTTGTTAGGTCCTTTATCCATGGTTTAAAGTAGAAGAGGCAATGATTAAAAATGTATCCCTTATGATAGGCTCTATAGTAGATTCTACTGTAAATGCTATGGTTTCACAATAAAATTTAAATTCTCTTATAAAATTTAGGCTAAATAATGGAATTGACTAAATAGAAAAATATCTGTGCAGCTGCTGGCACTTATGGCCTGTGGAGAAAACATCGGGTGTCACAGAGATTCAGGTGTAGGAGATTAACAAAAAGACCACCTAGTTAAGTGAGTAGATCCTTTATCTAACTCATTCTTTGATCTATTTGATTTTAGGTGGTTGGTTTATGGGAACCCTGGGTAAGGAGCATACTCTAAACTCTTGGTCTCATCCTCTTGATAATCATAATAGTAGTCTTTTTGGTGCTCTATATTCTCTCAAATGTTTTAAATGTTTGCATACAGCTATCTTTAGAATGTCAAATGGTCTCTCTTCAACTGAAATGACAAGAGTTGAAAGAAATGTACAATCATGAGGATGCCATACCCTATAAATGACATGCTGAGACCAGAAACCCAATTATGATGGTGACAGAGAGTGACGCTAAGGCCCTAAGTTTTGGTCACACTCTCACTTAAGTGAGAACCTGGCCAAAAAGGAAGAATTAAATATATATGAGAGGCTATTGTTTTGGGCTGAGCTCAGGCACTAGACCCCAAAAGACCAAATCAAATCAAAATAAAGTTGCTCACATTAAGTGTCACATAATCAAACTAAGACTTTAAGATAACACACAGATCCTAGACCAGATAAGGAAAGTTTTTTTCTCCTGAAAACAGGATGTTCCAGCATAAAGAGGTACCCTCTACTCAGTCCTCACTCCCATCTTACAGAAACCACTGTTCTGCTGTTGCCCAGTGGGTTTCAAGACCAACGACAACATCAATAACTAAAGTTTTGGTAAATCTCTAAAAACAGAAAATGACCAAAAAGGGGCAATTGTTAACCAAGATTAGCCTCAAGCTGCCTCCTTACATATTTAAGTTTGACCTAAAGGTTTTTCTGTACATGATGAACTATAACAAGTGGAGGTGTAAATCAGTCATAGCCTACACCTGTACTAATCCCTGAGTTTTGGCCAATCAAATGTAGCCAACTGTTTGAACCACGTTCAAATAAGGCAAACACCAACCTGTAACCAATCCAGCTGTTTCTGTACCTCACTTCATATTTTTCTACATCATTTCCCTTTTTTTTTTTTTTCTATGTAAATCTTCTTCCCACCATGTGGCTGTGTTGGGGTCTCTCTGAATCTGCTGTAGTTCTGGGGACTGCCCGATTTGTGAATCACTCATTGCTCAAGCTCCTTTAAATTTAATTCAGCTGAAGATTTTTTTTTTTTTTTAATAATAAGAAATTCAAGAAAGCACCCTATGAAATTAAGAACATTCTTTTTTTTTTTTTTTTTTTTTTTTTTTTTTTTTTTTTTTTTGAGACGGAGTCTCGCTCTGTCGCCCAGGCTGTAGTGCAGTGGCCGGATCTCGACTCACTGCAAGCTCCGCCTCCCGGGTTCACACCATTCTCCTGCCTCAGCCTCCCGAGTAGCTGGGACTACAGGCGCCTGCCACCTCGCCCGGCTAGTTTTTTGTACTTTTTAGTAGAGACGGGGTTTCACTGTGTTAGCCAGGATGGTCTCAATCTCCTGACCTCGTGATCCGCCCGTCTCGGCCTCCCAAAGTGCTGAGATTACAGGCTTGAGCCACCGCGCCCCACCAAGAATATTCTTAATCCACAGAGCATAAAGAAGTCAGGGCAATGGGTGCCAATGAAAAATACTCATGTACTATTTTGTAAGTCTCCTTCCCCATTTCAGCCAAAGGTGGGGTCAGATAGCCTCCTGCCATAGCAAAAATGTAGAAAAAGCAAATGCAACTCCTATCCCCAATATTGTTAGCACCATTGCTATAAACTGACAAAGAGACGTGTCCATAAAGTAGGCTACATTTACCATTAATTATTCACTCCCCCAAGGAAGCCTTCTGGTCTAACCAATGCCATCACAAATATTTCTGATCACTCCAATCTTCCCAGGAAGAATCCTCCTTGCTTCTATTTTATCTTTCAGACTGTTTATCTCTGGCTCTTTACAGCGGATCATGTGACTCAATCACTAACCTCTTATGAACTCCCAAATACTCCAATTTGTAATTCATGATCAAACGATCCTGTAACATCTTTAGTCGTATCTGTGAAAGTTTGTTTTCCCCTCACTACACTGTTTTCAATGACTCTCTCAAGAAAATACTATTTTATGTACACTCTACATACTACCGTGTCCGGAAGTGAGGCAGTTGCTGTCCTTGTTCCGCATAGCATCTTTCCACCCCTTCCTGCCGAGACCAGCTCAGTCGGGAGACCCTAACCCAGCGGCACTAGATGAATTAAAGACACACACATAGAAATATAGACATGTGAAGTGGGGAATCAGGGGTCTCACAGCCTTCAGAGCTGAGAGTCCCAAACAGAGATTTACCCACATATTTATTAACAGCAAACCAGTCATTAGCATTGTTTCTATAGATATTAAATTAACTAAAAGTATCCCTTAAGGGAAATGAAGGGATGGGCAGAATTAATTGCAGCAGGAACACGCCCTTAAGACACAGATCACTCAGGCTTTTGTTTGTGGTTTAAGAATGCCTTAAACAGTTTTCCGCCCTGGGCGGGCCAGGTGTTCCTTGCCCTCATTCCCCTAAAACCACAACCTTCAAGTTTGGGCGTTAGGGCCATTATGAACATATCACAGTGCTGCAGAGATTTCGTTTATGGCCAGTTTGGGGGCCAGTTTATGGCCAGACTTTGGGGGGCTTGCTCCCAACACCTTCCTATATATGAGAATATAATTCTCATATTTTCACTAAATCACATTTCCTCTGTGATAATATCCCACTCTACAGTATAACCTGTATTTTTCTTTCTACTTTTTAAAATCTGTATAATAATAACTGTAATATTTATGGTCTTAAAGAAGAAAAACCAGTCTTTTGAACCTAGATTATTTACCAGTTGGTTTCTTACTTTTATGCTGTCTTCTGTGGTGAAACGACTTGAAGACTTAATGTTTTGCTGTCTCTATTATCTTTTTCCAACTCTGTTTAATAGTCACATCAGTCAAACTTTTGTCTCCACAGTGTATTTTTTATTCTGTGTTCAAAGATCACCAATGAGATTCCCAGTTGCCAAATCCAATCTATAGTTCTCATCTTAGTTCCTCTGAGCAACACCTGAAAAAGGTAGTCATTTCCTTTTCTTTTTTGAAACACATGAAACAATTAAGAATAAAAGAATAGCAAGTAAGCCAGAATAATAATAAGTTTATTTTAGAATATTTTGAGTTTAGTTTAAAATATGTGTGTGTAAATCTTTATCTCTGTAGGATAAGCTCTGTCTTGGAGCTTATTTTGCATATTTATTAAGGTATATCCCTTGTTCCATTAGAGATCCCAGCTAAATGGACAGCATATGATAAAGGTTTGCACATTTTGATGTGACTCTGGATTACCCAAGAATAGCTGGATAGCAGAAAATCCTTGGTTGATGATACCATTTGGGCACTGCACAACTCTTAGCAGGTCCGTAAGAATGGAAGAGAAATCATGTAGAATAAGAAACAACAAAGACAAAGACGAGAGGCCTAGGAACCAGTAGCCTGCAAGAGGCATGCACTCATTAGAAACCAGTATTAAGCTGTAAGAAATGCTCAAAAATATCCAATGTTCACTATTATGGAAAAATGAGTAAATTAGAGAAACTGAAATAGTAAATCAATTTTTACTGCATTATAACTGAACTTAAAATAAAACTCGATTATGTTGTCTGATAAAGCATGTTAATCATGTGTAAATTATTATTTTTACCTAAGCTATTATTCGAAATGACCACATATTATGTGTACTTAAAATATATGTAGGTATCACTATGTAAGAATTTAGTGCATCTAAAAATAACTTCTGCTTCCACCAATAAATTACCCCTAAAATGAAGAGAAAAGCAGATTCCAGAACTTGTTTCTTATTATTTCTATAATGATAGGACTGAAATGGCAGTTTAATGATAGTAGTCCCAGTAACTCCATTCAGAGAAAGAAGTGAGAATTGCACATTTATTTTAGCAAATAAGCATGCAGTTAATTATAGGTCTTGGCTTTAGTCTGCCTTTCTCTCACATCTTTGGAAGCTAGATTCACATAGTTCATTAAAATAGCAGTTTTTGTAAGAATTACAATGTTTCTTTAAAAAATACAGATATAAGAACTCATCTGCTACCTAAGGGGAAAGTGCTTCCCTTTTATTGTAATGACCCAATAACTATTTATTGCCTAACAAATGGACAGTTGAATGGTGAAGTATTACCAATATTGACGTTCATCTACCTTTCAAATAACTTTGTGCTAACCACCATATTTGTTTTCCATATCTGTCTTAACTGCTTGCACTCTGAATGTCCTGTGTTTGGGTGTACTGCTCATTGGAATTATAATAGATTTTTAAACTTAAAATGTGGACCAAAAATGGGTATTTATGTTACATAAATATGGTTGAAGAAATACAAGTTGCTTCAAAACCCTGTGATGACAATACAATGGAAATTCAGCGGTCCCCTGTAAGCTTAATATGAAGACGTGAGGAACATAGAAGCAGCCGCGGTCTCATGGTTGGCCACCTAAGGGTTTCACAAAGAACACAAAATACATATAAATATCACAAGGAACAAATAATTCCCATAGGCAAAAATAAAAGGGATTCTAAACAAAAGTGATAGAAAAACTTCACATAGCTAAATGTGGCCATATCAATGCAATCTATACAAGGAACTGAGTAGTTGTGAACTCTCACTCCAACTCCAATAACAAAAGGTGTTAAACTAATCCTTTTAAGGTGCCACACTAGATACTTGCTGTAGTGAACCTTTGATCATTCTAAAGCACACAGTGAGATCAAATAGCATCCTTTTGTATTGCTCCCGAATTAATGGGGTCTAGTGAACATTAGGTCCTATGGAAATTGGTCCTTGAGGGGTTCATAACGTATTTACTCCACTCTACAATTAATAAGGAATAGAGAAAAAAAGAAATCTACTCCAGACTACCTATATTTTTATTGCAACACCCAAATAAATGAGACTCTGCTTTATGGGTCTAAATTGAAAAATACTTTATTTAATAGTACTTTTCCAAAAATGGAGGAAAATTGGGAGTTTTATCAAGTGTTATGATCTTTAAATTTCAACAACAGTAAGAACCTAACATGGAAACATATTTCATGTATGCTTCAGACCAATGTTCTCCTGTTGTCTTTGAAAAATCTATAACTACAGTCTAGGAAGCTCAGAAGTACTGAATCAGATACTAGTTTTATATGCACAATTTTAAGAGATTTTTGACTATGTGTTGCAGGGAAAAACTTTAGAAATAGATACCACAAGGGAAATTGCAAGCTAAAAAATTTGAGTACATTTATGCAAAAATAATGAAGTCACTCCCGCTTAAGAATGAAAGATCTCCCACAATTCTCTCCCAGTTCAGCCAATTATTATCACCTTAACAACCCACCTTTCACATTCAGGTGAGCGGTTACACTGCTCAGAGAAGGGTAATAGTATCTTCACAGATATGGCACTCCCCCTATCCAGCAGTAGGGTTGTTTGCCATAAGTAACTTAAGAAGTATGCTCATGCTTCAGGAACCTCAAGTGGAATTTGGTCATCTTAATCACCTCTGACAGATAAAAACGAATAACCTTTTCCTTACCAACCCCCAGAATTTATGAAACATAGCAATGTGCAATTAGCATTCACAAGTCCCTCATTATATGTGAGCAGTCCCGGACCCTGGAGCCAGGATACTACTGTATTTATTCTCCTCAACATCCAGCATCAATAATATATCAAAACAAAGCAAACAGAACATTAAATATAACCTGCATGGCAATTTTGGGAAAGGTAAAGTATTAAAAATCTAACTTTGTTCAATAATATGCACAGACACACATACACATGTGTACATGAGAATAGTAAGAATATGCATAGTGGTTAAACAACGCTTTATTAACTAGAGTATTAGAATACCTCAGCAACATAAATGAAAGAAAAACAAAAATCTAGAGGGAACTGCAAGCTAATGGGCAGAGTCTTTTGTGCCAACCTTAGTATTTTACTGTCTAACAAAATTAACATTGTTGCTGCCCTGTTTGAATAACCTATTTTAATCACATTAACATGTTCATTTTAATATTTTTTAAAAATAATATGGCATAGTACACCAAAAATCTAGCTGCTAGTAAATGATAACCATTTACTTAATATCTAAAGCTAAAAATTCTAGTGCCATATTTTATTCTTCTCCCTTTATTACTCATGGCTTCATTACTTCATCATATTTTGTGAAGGTTAACAGAAAAGAAGTTTCTAATAGAGATTATTTTTATCCTAAATATGGTTCCATTGAGGCACATATTTGTTGAATAATAGATAATTTCTCTTTCTGAGGTATACAAACAGCACCCTAATATATTTCCCTGCCACATTCTTGAAATTCCAGTCCACTCTCTACTTTGTAACCAACGTTGTCATTCTCAACATTGAAATTGCTCATACCTTACTATGCTAGGCTGAATACAATTCTTCACCACCATCCCCCCAATGCCCATGCCCTCATCTTTAGAATTTCTGGATACCTTCTTTTACATGACAAAATGAACTTTTCAGATATGATTATGTTAATGATCTTGAGGTGGGGAGATCATTCGAGATTATTCAGTGGACTCAATGTAGTCACAGGTGTCATTATAAGAGAGAGTCAGAGGGAGACTTCACTACAAAAATAATTAAATAAATAAATAATAAATAAGATGTGACGCTGGAACCAAAGGTTGATGTGACACATTTTGAAGGAAGTAGAAGAACACCTGAGCCAAGCAATGCAGGTGGTCTTTTGAGGCTGGAAAGACAAGGAAATTGATCTCCAGAAGGAAATTGATCTCCAGAAGGAAAGCAAACCTACCAACATCATAATTTTTGACTTACAAACCCCGGAAATGAAAGAGAATCAATTTATGTTGTTTGGAGTAAGCTATTAAGTTTGGGGTATTTTGTTACGGTGGCAACAGGAACCTAGTACAGATTTTAGTACCTGGAAGTGGAATGCTGCTGTAATAAATACCCAAAAATGTAGAAGTGGCTTTGGGATTGGTCCATGGGTAGAGTCTAGAAGAATTTTCAAAAACACAATGGAAAAAGTCTATATTGCCTTGAACAGACTATTAGCAGAATTATGGATAATAAAGATTTTGTCCATGAAGGCCCAGAGGGAGTAGATGCATGATACAGGAAAACTATATTATCTTAGAGAAGCAGACAGTTAGTAGGAAACATGGATGCTAGACCCACTGCTGAGGGCTCAGAAATGAGTGAATATGTCATTAGGAACTGGAGAAAAGGAGATCTTTGTTATAAAGTGCCAGAGTCTTAGCTGAATTGCTTACTAGTTACATGGAAAGCAAACTTTGTAAGCTGAGATTTCCTAGGAAAATATTAAAGGTGTACCCTAGTTTCTTCTTCGTGCTTATGGTAAAATAAGAGAGGAAATATAAATTGAGGAAAACATGCTAAGGGGAATCAGGGCTTGATTATTTGGGAAGTCCTCAGCTGATCTAAATTGCAAAAGAATAAAATTGGGAAATTTACTGTCAGAAAATTATCTTCAGGAAAGAAAGCCAAGATGGTGACTGACAACCTTTTTAATGCCTGACAAAGACAAAAGGTCACGATATTCAGTCACACAGAAGACTCTTTGAAGGGATCATATAACACATGGATCCCCTCAGCCATCTCAGCAGAAGCCAAAAGTAGAAATGATATAATCTAGGACAAACCTGTGGAGAAGCTTCTTGTCTAATGGCAGGAATCCCTAGGACATACATGGGAACTTCACAATGTTCTTGAGGATAGCAGCAGAAATATTATCAGCATCAATCAAAAGAAACAGACAGGGGGCAAAATGAATGGACATCATCAGATTACCAAAATTCTGCAGTCGGGAAACAGGTTGATAAAACTACTCAGCTACAAACAGGTGCTACTCTTTATGAAAAAAGAAAAAATAAATAAATAAATAATGACTCAGAGGTCAGAGCCTTGGGCACAGAGGGTTAAGCTGAGGGCCACAGCGGTGAATCTTGGTGGGTGAAACTTGGACACAGGGGATGAAAATGACAGCCACAGATTATTTCTAGTCCTTAAAACCTGAGAGAGTTTGTCTGGTTAGATTTTAAATTTGCTTGGGACTGGTAACTCCTTTCTTCCATTTTCTCCTTTTTGAATGGGGATGTTTATAACTCTTATATTATTACTGCCCCATTATAGTATTTTGGGAGCAGATAATCTGTTTTACAGCTTCACAGGTACAGAAATTGTGTGGAATTTTGCTAGACATTTGTTTATACCCAGATTCTCACCCATACCTGATTTAGAAAAGACGGATAATGAGATTTGGGACTCTTGAAATGATGTAGGTGAAGTTTTGGACCTTGAGTTGATGTTGTAATTGGTTGAACTGTTCAGGGATGTTGGAATGGAGTGAAGGTATTTTACATTAGGAATGGATCTGAATTTTGTTGGGCCAGTGGACAGACTCTATCAGGCTAATTAGTGACCCCCAGCATATCCATGATCTACTCCTCATAATCTATCAATATGTTACTTTAAGTAGCAATAGGAACTTTACAGATGTGATTAAATATCTTGAGATGGGGAGATTCTACCAGATAGGACTGATGCATCTAATACAATGACAAGTATCCTTGTAACAGAAAGATAAAGGGAGATTTAACTACAGAAAAATGATGTGTTGAGGGAACCAGAGATTGGAGTGATGTACTTTGAAGATGGAGGAAAGATCATGAATAATGGAATGTAGATGGGCTCTAGACACTGAAAAAAAAAAAAAAAAGTCATGGATTCTCCCATAAAATATCCAAAAGGAATGAAATCCTGCAAACATCATGATATTAGACCTCTGACCTCCAGAAATGTAAGACAAATTCATGTTGTTTTAAGCTACTAAGTTTGTGGCAATTTGTTTCAATAGTCCAGGAAACTCATAAAATTACCTCAATTACCAGAAAGCAAATTGGTAACTTTACACCCCTTAAGGACATAGTCCAAATGTATCATGACTCTGAGATATTTATACCCTAGTCCAAAAATACATCACAAATCATGCTTATAATTAAATGCTCTTATGAACTACACTCTAATTTCCATTGGTTTTCTAACATGACCTATCAATGTTAGATAAATATATCATGAATATTTTTCTATTTCTTAAGTGCTGTGAACTTTATCACTTGCTAAAGAGTCCTTTTCTCTAATTATTAGCTTGAATTTCACTTCTCCTCTGTACTCTCCTTTAACTCTAAAAGAGGCATGACCTACTCCTCTCATGTAAGCACTGTAATGGCCATACTTCAACCATACAAATTGTTTTCTGGCATTTGCATCAGAATTTACACATCTGGCTCTCCTACAAGATTGATAAATTCTTCATAATGAGGTCTGTGCCCTAATCATTTCTCCATCTGTTATTATTAGCAAAGTGTCTGATACAAAGTGGTTGGGAAAAGGATTCAACGTATATTATTAGCTGGATCTACGAATTTACAAATGTATGAAAAAAATGAATAGATAAGTGCATGAATGAGAAAAGGAATAATAAAGCTTATATACAGTATTGGAATAACATTGCAGCTAAGTGAAATAGCGTCGAATATGCAAAAGGTATAAAATAATATTTAAATATTTGAATTGATCTTGCTTCAGGGCACATATTTGATGAATGTGATATGCATGAAAGATAAAATGAAAGTAACTGTTCGAGGTCATATAAAATAGGTCTTCAAAGAAGAAAGATAATGATTTCCCATATACTATGATAGATAATCTGTAAAATGACAGTAATAATGTACATATTCAGGATTTGTAATAAAGTGTGATTGTTCTCCACTGAAAAAGGAGAATAAGAGAAAATAAACTAAAATGTCCTCAGCATAATTTTAAGTTAGACCTAAAACAGAACAAAGAAAAAAAAAAAACGTACTTCTACAGTAATTCAAATGATCTAAGTAATCCATATACCTGTTCTTTTTTGTAGAAAACAGGATAGTGATAGTAATTCCCTGCCCACATTTTGAGTTCCATTTCTATTCTAAAAAAAAAAAAAAATGAACTCTGTTGTGTTATGAAGAATCAATGCACTTTTCAAGCATCTATTTGTGAAATTTATCCAATTCCTTGAAATAAATCTTTTTCCACATGTAACTGTAAAGTGGCTTAGTTTTAGTTTTTTGATAATCAAAATTCATGTACTTATTTACTCAGAATGTTTATGAGCATCTTCACACTTCCAAACACTATAACAGATACTGCAGATACTTTTGTGAACAAAAACAGGCACAGTTCAAGCCTACAGGCCGGTGGGAAGAACAAAATTAATCAAACAATTATAAAATATATCCATAAATATAAATGGGGATAAGTTCCATGAAGGGAAAGGACATAGTTCCATAAAATCTTGTAATAGATAGAACTAATTTTACTTAGTGGGAAGGAAATTTCTCTCTGAGAAGTTTTTGTTAGTTTTTTGTTTGTTTGTTTGTTTGTTTTGAGATGGAGTTTCACTCTTGTTGCCCAGGCTTGAATGCAATGGTGCAATCTCGGCTCACTGCAACCTCCGCCTCCTGGGTTCAAGTGATTCTCCTGCCTCAGTCTCCTGAGTAGCTGAGATTACAGGCGCCTGGTTAATTTTTTGTATTTTTAGTAGAGCTGGGTTTTCACCATGTTGGTGAGGCTGGTCTCCAACTTCCGACCTCAGGTTATCCACTTGCCTTGGCCTCTCAGTGTGCTGGGATTACAGGTGTGAGCCACTGGCCACTGAGAAGATTATGTGTGTTTATATGTGAGATTTTGTGGATGAGTAGAAGTTACTTTGGTAAAATCTATATGAGTGTTAGCTTTATCTTAGATTAAGTAATAATTGTTGAAAAGGTGGCTGTGAAGTTTGATATACTTGTAAGGAAAGGGGTTTTAAAGTAGAAGAAAAACAATAGCCGAAGCTCAATAATAATAATGAAAAAAAAGTATCAATTAATTCAAATTAAATTCTGATTTGGCAATGGAACTATAGAATGGGATGAAATGATGGAGAAAAAATGGTGTATTTTGTTTGTGGTTGTAATATAAATTGTTCATTCCTATTTGTTTGTTTAGAGACCAGGTCTTGCTCTGTTCGTCAGTTTGGAGTACAGTGAAATGATCACAGCTTGCTGTAACCTCGACCTTCTGGGCTCAATCCTCTCACCTCAGCCTCTGATTAGCTTGGGCTACAATTATGCAACACCATGCCAGGCTAAATTTTTCTTAATTTTTTAGAGATGGGGTTTCACTGTGTTGCTCAGGCTGGTCTCAAACTCCTAGGCTCCAGGTATCCCCTTTCCTTGGCCTCTCAAAGATGGGATTATAGGCATGACCCCACTACACCTGACCCATTCCTAATCATTATAATATAAATTAAAATCAGTTTGGTAAAATTTTTAAACAATTATTAGTACAATGTGTCTACAAATAGGACACAGAATATTTTTTCAATGCAGGAATGAAAATTTAATAAACCCAGCAAAAACAGAAGAAAACTCAATAAATAGAATGACAAGATTATTGCCTAAAATGAGAACAAGGGATCACTATAGTTGTGAAGAGGGCTAAATGCCCTGTTAAAAGGTAACACATTTTGGCATATTGCTTAGATTCAGCTATATGCCATTTTTCAAGATGTTATTTTTCAAACAAAATGTTTTCTCTCTTTTTCCAGTGTGATAGGCAACCTTGAAAATGGCTCCAAATAATCCCTGCCTCCAGGTATTCATGCTGTTGTCTAATTTCTTTCCCTTGCAGATGGACTGGATTTGATGACTTTCTTCTATCAAAAAGAATATGACAGAAGAGATAGTATGTCACTTTCACTTGAGGTTTTGTTTTGCTTTAAAATAAATATATTAATCTTCACTGGGTAAATCTGTGACATGACAATGCCACTCAACTTGTACGTGGCAGTTTTTGTCACATCTACATCTCCTTTTTACAGACTAACAAAACAATATTTGTGTCCAGAACAGTTAAAGAGTTGTGACAATTCTAAGGGAATCTTTAACATTCTTTGCTCATTTTATCAGCTTCATTTGAACAGCTTATGTAACCCTCTTCTGCCACAGGTATATGAGTTAAGGGACATTTAGGGTGGGTATGAGAAGGCTTTGCTTTCCTAAAGATATAAAATAATCATAATCATAATCATAATAAATTAGTGAAGGCCTTCCCTCCTGTTCTTTGATTTTAATGATGGATGAGCAGAGCCACAGAAGCCATGTTATAGATACCAGAGAAAAACAATGACAGCTCTGACATCATAGAGCAAGTCTGTCAAATTCAGCAACAGCTGTTTTATAGACTTCTCATCATATGAGGAAAAACAAACCTGATTTTATTAGGCCACTGAGAGTAAGATTCTATAACTTGTTGCCCTCAAACATCCCTGATTTGTTACACATGAGAAATATACATACTTAGTATTGACACATCAGAATCTCAAATATACTTTATAAAGAGCCACCAAAATAATGACACCTGTAAGTAGTCTGGGAAGGGAGTCCACCATCCTACCTGTATCATCCATTTGTCTGCCTAAATAACTTGCTCTAAGTTTATACTGTGTTTCAGTCCCAAGCGATATGATAGTAGTATTAGTTAGAAGTGATATTTCTGGCTCATTTATCTTCAGAGATTTTATCCCTTAGAATCTTAGTATGTTCTAAATGCAGAATCTGAGGTTACAACCTCAGCCAGAATTCTGAAAGTAGCCACCACGATCTATTTTAAAAAGCAGAAAGTTATTCTATAGGAACCTCATCTATCTGTATTACAATTCTATTGTGTTCTAATATAAATTAATATTATAGTTGCAGAATATTTCATCATATTTGTAAAAAGAGTGAGTCTGAGAACCAACGAAGCAACACATATGCCTGAATAAAAAATTCTACTAATATTTTCTTTTCCCTTTGGAAATGTTAAATGGGCTGATTAAATTAAGGATTTTCATGTTCATTAATCTTAAGTGGGTAGCTCATAGCCATTAAATATTTGTGCTTATTTATAAACCATTACAGACTCAGAATAAAGTGAACACCAGTAGTTTTGAAGAATTAAGTATCCAGATATTAGGTTTAGAATGTTGATTGTGGAGGAGACTGTTTTATTTTCTAAGTAAATTTGAATTAGATTCTATGTCACAACTGCCTGTTTGACTAGAACTGTGTGATGTAACATAGTTTACTGTGAAGAAACCTAATTTAGACCGAGAAATATCTGAGTTTATTTTAGTTTCTGGCATTTTTTATGTAAGTGATCTTGAGCAAAATATTTCTGAACATTCATTTTCTCATATGCAAAAATAGGTAATAAAATGGTTAACCTGGGCCAGGCGCGGTGGCTCACGCCTGTAATCTCAGCACTTTGGGAGGCCGAGGCAGACAGATCACGAGGTCAGGAGATAGAGACCATCCTGGCTAACACGGTGAAACCCCGTCTCTACTAAAAATACAAAAAATTAGCCTGGCCTGGCGGCAGGCGCCTGTAATCCCAGCTACTCGGGAGGCTGAGGCAGGAGAATGGCGTGAACCCGGGAGGCAGAGCTTGCAGTGAGCCGAGATCACACCACTGCACTCCAGCCTGGGAAACAGAGCAAGACTCTCTTTCAAAAAAAAAAAAAAAAAGAAGAAGAAGAAGAAGAAGAAAACAAACTGGTTAACCTGTTGGAATGGAATGTCACTGTAATCATTAATGCCAGTGACCAAATGTAAGTAATCTTTCCTTTTTTGAGCACGTGATTATTGCACTTTTCACTTCTATGGGTTGGGTGGAGCCAGGTGACTTGCGCCAGCCAGTAAGTTGTGAGCCAAGAGCTGTTTCTTTGGGCAAGGGAATTTAATTGCTGTAACCAGATCAGCAAACATTGTCTTTCCGAAACTCTGTGCTAATGGCAAGGAATGTTATGTGTAGTAGCTATTCCATGTCCCAGAGAGAGGAAAACGCAGAAAACAACCCAAGCCAACCCTCGATGGACATGTAGAACAAGCAATAAATAAGCCTGTCGTTTTCAAGCCTCTGACCTTTTGGTAATTTTATTGCATCACAACCTAAAATATCTTTGGTGACAATTCTTAAGATGACTAGTGCTAAAACAAAAAAAGAAAAGGAAACTTTGCTAGTTCTGAACACTTGAGGGTGCCTCATAAGTAATACTCACAGTTACTATTGGGAATAGTCATTGTCTTTGTCACTTGGTAATTTTAAAATTTTTCTGGTAACTGCATTCCAGAATAAAATGACTAATTTTAATGACCAGTGTGGTAGTTTCCACCTATAGGTTGAAAGGTAAAGAGGATTTTAAAAGATGTGATTGAGGCCAGGGGTTGTGGCTGTTACCTGTAATCCCAGCACTTTGAGAGGCCTAAGCGAGAGGACCACTTTAATCTCAGGAGTTCGAGACCAGCCTGGGCAACATAGTGAGACCTCATCTCTACTAAAAATCAAAAAAATTAACCAAGCGTGATGGCAGGAGACTGTAGTCCCAGCTACTTAGTAGAGGTTGAGGTGGGAGGATTGATTGAGCCTGGGAGATACACAGAGTGCTTTTAGCCTGATTACACCACTGCACTCCAGCCTGGGTGACTGAATGAGAGATCCTGTCAAAAGAGAAAAAAAAGACATGACTGAATAAAATGATGGAAAAACTCTGCTGTATCTAATACTGAAGATTGACAGGAGCTTCATTCTCTAAAGCTAGGTTTGATATCTAGAGCCTAGAGTAACTGACAAAGGTGGCAGTATTTTAAAGGAATTAGCTTATATGGATTTCAGTTGTTTTTCACAGGAAACCAGTAAACCAGTTATTGTTTTCTTGAAATAATAGTAATAAGTAATAATAGAAGTCTTCAAGCTAGAACAGGAATAGCAATGATACTTTCACAGTTTATGCTTCAATGGTTTCTATGGCATAAACTGAAAAAAATTTCTATCTCTGGATTTACTATGGTACCTTCAAATGACAACCGCAGTTAAAATTATCTATAATAAGAAAATATAATGCGTATATGAATTCTGTTTCTCTCCCCGCTTTCCCTCTCTCCTTCCCCACTCTGTGTATAGAAAACACTCTCATACACCCACACAAATATGTAATTTCATTGTTTCAAAATTGAGAAAATATTTCCTCTGCACCAAGAAATCATTAGAAAGAATTATTGTATCTCAAAATTGTTTTGTTTTCTCAATCATATCTTCAAAAACTCATAAAATTATTTTAAAATGTGTAATATATTATATTGCATATTTCAATCTATGTCAAAAAGGACAATTAATACTATAAATTTATGATATAATATTATGTCCTACAAAGTACAGATGCTATGATATGATTTCTTAATACCCAGTAAGAGAAAAAGCCTGCTGTATTGAATTTCCAAATGAAATAAAACAATGATTTGGATTTTTGCAATTCTCATATTTTCCTACTTTGGGTCTATGTCTAAACTACCAATTCTTCAGGAGTGAAGAAATTCTTCCATGAATTTTTCACTTCTTCCATATTACAAATCTAGCTCTGGTGTTATCAGTAAAATGAATTTTCATCCTGGGATTAAAAAAAGCTTAAAACCAGAACTATCCTGTTTAAGATGTCTACCTGATCATTGTATTCTAGAATGATTATTGCCCATACTGCTTTTCCCATTCCATCATAAATTTGTATATAATAATAAAACAAATACTTAGCTGTTATCGAGTTTCTCTAATTTACATTAATTATTTATAGTTGTTAATATGTAAAAAGAATAGTTTGGACAAATTATTAGAAGTTTATTTTCCCATACAATATTATAATTATATGATTTTTTAATTAGCTTGTTATAGACATCAAAATATATAAAATTTCTAAGTAGACATTATGAACATCTAAGCTACAGTCATGTTAGGAAATATATTAATTAGATTCTATGAACTCTGTAAGCGAGAAAAAAACCCCTATGCCCCTAAAGTGACACTAAGGGAAAAATAAAAATTCAGCTGATAAATTTTTATTTATAAAGCAAGAACGGTCTGAGATATTAATCCATGAGTTTCTGTAAATCTTAATCTTCTTAATCTATTATACTGTTAAGTAATATCATCTTATTAATAATGATACCATAAGATATAGGCATATTTAATTGTGTAAAAGTAAAAAAAGAAAGATAAAATAGGATTAATAATTCAACATTATTTTTAATAAGGTTTTTATTGAGATAAAATTTACATAACATAAAAATTACCATTTTAAAGTGAAAAATGCAGTGTCATTTAGTACGATAGTGTTACACAACCACCACCATTATCTAGTTCTCAAATGTTTTTATAGGCCCCAAAAGAAACCCTATACTCATTAAGCAGTTACTTCCCATCCTCCCTCTTCTGAACCACTGGCAAATACCAATAGGCTATCTTTATTAATCTACCTAATCTGGACATTTTATATAAATAAAGTCATACAATATGTGACCTTTTATATCTGGCTTCTCTCATTTAGTGTAATATTTTTGAGGCTTATCTGCATTGTACCATGTATAGGTACTTCATTTCTTTTTATGGATGAATATGGTCTCTTATATATACCATTTTTTGTTTATTTTTTATCTGTTGATGAACATTTGCATTGTTTCTATCTTTTAGCTGCTGTGAATATTCTATGAGCATCCATGTGTAAGCATTTATTTGAGTATCCATTTCAATTAATTAAATATATATATCTCTCTCTAAATATGTAATTTCTGGTTCATACGACAATACTGTTTGAGGTTTTGAGGAATTGTCCAAATGCGTTCCACAGTAGCTGCACTATTTTACATTCCCACAAGCAAAATAAGAGTTTTCAATTTCCCTACACCCTTATCAACATTTGTTACTTTCTGTTTTGCTTTTTAAAGTATTATTATAGCCATCCTAGGAGGTAGGTTTGAAGTGATATTATTTGTATTTGATTTTTATCTCCCTAGTCCTAGTTACTAACACTGTTGAGTATATTTCCATGTGCTTGTTAGGCACTGTATGTCTTTGAAGAAATGCCTAATCAAGTCGTTTGCCTATTTTTTAATTAGTAGTTTGTAGTTGCAGTATGAGTTCTTTATACATTATGCATATTAGATCCTTGTGAGATCTGAAATTTACAAGTATTTCCTTTCATTCTGTAGGCGTTCATTTTCTTGATAATATTTTTAGATGCCCAGAGGTTTTTCATTTTGATGAAATGTAACTTTTTTTTTGTTGTATCATTGCCTATATTTTTGTTTTTATGTCTAAGAATTAACTTCTAAATCCAAATCTATGAAGATTTACACCTATCTCTTTTTCTAAGACTTATATGGATTTAGCTCTTACATTTAGGTCGTTGATCCATTTTGAGTTAACTTTTTAGAAAGGTGTGAGTGGGGATCCAATTTCATTTCTTTATATGTAAATATCAATGTGTCCCAGCAATAATTGTTCTAGAGACTTTATTTTTTTATTGATAATCTTGGCATTCTTGTCAAAAATCAATTGACCACCTAGATGTGAGCATTTATTTCTGGACTCTCAAGTCTATTCTATTGGTTTATCATTATGCTAGTACCACACTGTTTTGATTACTGTAAATTTGTAGGAAAATTTGAAATCAAGAAGTGTGTCATTCAACAATGTTGTTTTTCGAGATTGACTTGGCGATTTGGGAAAACTTACAAATCTATATAAATTTAATAATTGTTTTTTCCATTTTGTAAAAAAAAAAAAAAGGCCATTCATTTTTGACAGGGATTGACTGCAATCTGAATAATAGGTCATATAATCTACAAAAACAGGGTGTTGTTCCCATTCTTTAGTCCTTCCTTAATTTCTTTTAGCAATGCTTTATAATTTTTAGTATACAAATTTTGCACCTCATTTATTAAATTTATACTTAGCTATTTTATTCTTTTGAATGTTCTTTTAAAATGGAATTCTTTTTTTTTTAAATTTTAAGTTCCAGGATACATGTGCAGAATGTGCAAGTTTTTACATAGGTATATGCGTGCCATGGTGATTTGCTGCAAATATTAATCCATCACCTAGGTTTCAGCCCTGCATGCATTAGCTATTTGTCTTGATGTTCCCCCTCCCCTCATTACCCTCCCTCTTCAACAGGCCCTGCTGTGTGTTGTTCCCCTCCCTGTGTCCATGTGTTCTCATTGTTCAACTCCCACTTATGAATGAAAGCATCCAGGGTTTGGTTTTCTGTTCCTGTGTTATTTTGCTGAGGATGATGGCTTCCAGCTTCATCTGTCCCTACAAAGGACATGATCTCATCCCTTTTCTGTGGCTGCATAGTATTCCATAGTGTATATATACCACATTTTCTTTGTCTGGTCTATCACTGATGGACATTTGGGTTGGTTCCATGTCTTTGCTATTGTGAATAGTGTTGCAATAAACATACACGTATGTATATCTTTAAAATAGAATGAGGTATATTCCTTTGGATATATACTCAGTAATGGGATTGCTAAGTCTAATGGTATTTTTGGTTCTGGATCCCTGAGGAATCACAACACTGTCTTCCACAGTGGTTGAGCTAATTTACATTCCCACCAACTATGTAAAACCATTCCTAGTTCTCCACAGCCTCACCAGCATCTGTTGTTTCTTGACTTTTCAATAATCACCATTCTGACTGGCATGAGATTTTTGTGGTTTTGATTTGCACTCCTCTAATGATCAGCGATGATGAGTTTTTTTTTTCATGTTTGTTGCCTGCATAAATGTCTTCTATTGAGAATCATCTGTTCATATCCTTTGCCCACTTTTTGATGGATTTGTTTGTTTGTTTCTTGTACATTTGTTTATGTTCCTTGTAAATTCTGGATATTAGACCTTTGTCAAATGGGTAGATTGGAAAAATGTTCTCCCATTCTGTAGGTTGCCAGTTCGCTCTGATGATAGTTTATTTTGCTGTGCAGAAGCTCTTTAGTTTAAATAGATCCTATTTGTCAGTTTTTGCTTTCGTTGCAATTGCTTTTGGTGATTTTGTCATAAAATCTTTGCCCATGCTTATTTCAGGAATAGTATTGCCTAGGCTTTCTTCTATGGTTTTTGTGATTTTGGGTTTTACATTTAAGTTTTTAATCCATCTGGAGTTAATTTTTGTATAATGTGTAAGAAAGGGGTCTAGTTTCAGTTTTCTGCATATGACTAGCCAGTTTTCCCAGCACCATTTATGAAATAAGGAATCCTTTCCTTATTGCTTGTTTTTGTCAGGTTTGTTGAAGATTAGATGGTTGTAGATGTGTGGTCTTATTTCTGAGATATCTATTGAGTTCCATTGGTCTCTGGGTCTTTTTTGGTACCAGTACCATGCTGCTTTGGTTACTATAGCCATGTAGTATAGTTTGAAATTGGGTAGCATGAAGCCTCTAGCTTTGTTATTTTTTTTTTTAACTTTGTTTGTTTTTTTACTTTGTTTGTTTGTTCTGTTTTTTTACTTTGGGCTGTCTTAGTTATACAGGCTCTTTTTTGATTTCATATGAATTTTAAAGTAATTTTTCCTAGTTCTGTGAAGAATGTGAAGGTTAGTTTGATGGGAATAGCATTGAATCTATACATTACTTTGGGCAGTATGGTCATAGCATTGGAAGTTCTGGCCAGGACAATCAGGCAACAGAAAGAAAAAAGGGTATTCAAATAGCAAGAGAGGAAGTCAAATTGTCTCTGCTTGCAGATGACATAATCCTATATTTAGAAAACCCCATCGTCTCACCCCAAAACTCCTTGAGCTGATAAGCAACTTCAGCAAAGTCTCAGGATACAAAATCAATGTGTGAAAATCACAAGCATTCCTAATACCAACAATAGACAAGCACAAAGCCAAATCATAAATGAACTCGCATTCACTATTGCTTTGAACAGAATAAAATACCTAGGAATACAGCTAACAAAGGGTATGAAGGACCTCTTCCAAGAGAACTACAAACAATTGCTCAAGGAAATAAAAGAGGACACAAACAAATGGAAAAACATCCCATCCTCTTGAATAGGAAGAATAAATTTTTTTTTTTTTGCATCATGAAATTTTGTATAGAAGCACAGGTAATTTTAGTGTGTTAATCTTATGTCCTACAACTTTGCTGAATTTGATTTTTAGCTGTAATAGTTTATGTGTGTATATGTGTGAATTCTTTTGGAATATTTGTATATAAGATTATGCCATCTGTGGATATATATAGTTTTAGTTCTTCCTTTTCATTTTTGATGTGTTTTATTTATTTTTCTTGCCTAATTGTTCTGGCTAAAATGTAAGGTACAATGTAAATATCAGTGGTGATTTCAGGTCTCCTTTTTTACCTAAAGAGTAATTTTTTGTTGTTGTTTTTCACCATTGAGTTTATTATTAGCTGTGACTTTTTTAACCAATGCCTTTCATCATGCTGAAAAAGTTCTTTTCTATTATATATTTTTTCTGAATTTTTTTTTTTTTTTTTTTTTTTTTGAGATGGAGTCTTGCTCTGTCGCCCAGGCTGGAGTCCAGTGGCAGGATCTCGACTCACTGCAAACTCCGCCTCCCGGGTTCATGCCTCCTGCCTCAGCCTCCCGAGTTGCTGGGACTACAGGTGCCTGCTACCAAGCCCAGCTAATCTTTTTTTTTTTTTTTTTTAGTAGAGACGGGGTTTCACTATGTTAGCCAGAATGGTCTCCATCTCCCGACCTTGTGATCTGCCCACCTTGGCCTCCCAAAGTGCTGGGATTACAGGCATGAGCCACCGCTCCCGGCTTCTGACTTTTTTTTTTTTTTTATCATGAAAGGAGATTGGATTTTTACCAAATGCTTTTACTGTGTTGGTTGGGTGATCATGGTTTTGTTTTCGTTTTCATTTGTTCTGTTAATGTAGTGCATTGGATACACTGATTTTCTCATATTATGTTCTTAGAATAAATGCTCCTGGTGTAGAATCCTTTCCATATAATATTGAAGTTAGTTTACTAGCATTTTGTTTAGGATTGTCTAATCTAGATGCATAAGAAATAGTGGTATATAGTTTATTTTCTTGTGATACTTTTATGTGGTTAGTATAAGGGTTATTTTGGGCTGATAGAATAAAATTTTAAAAAATGGTCCCTCTTCATTTTTGGAAGACTTTGAGAAGGATTGGTGTTAATTAATTTTTAAATGTTTAGTGGAATTTACCAGTGAAACCATCTGGCCCTGGGCTTTCCTTTATTGGGAGGTTTATAAATACTAATTAATAACAACAAATATTATGAATTTATATTCACAAATTATTTACATATTATTTCACAAATATTTAATTAATACACAATTTGTTATATAACTGTTTAGATTTCCTGTTATTTATTGGCTCAGTTTTGTTATTTGGGGAGTTTCTAGGGAGTTATTATATCACTGATGTTATCTAACTTACTGGCATACAGTTGTTCCTTTTATAATCTTTTTTTCAAATTTTTGTAAAGTCAGTGGTAATATTCTAGTTACTTCTCGGACTTTGATTATTTGCATGTTCTCTCTTTGTTTCTTTGTCAGACTAAAGTTTTGTATTATTGATTTTTTAAGTAAACAGCTTTTGTTTCATTGATTCTATTGTTTTTCTATTTTTTATTTCATTTATCTCCACTTTAATCTTCTTTCTTTCCTTTTTTCCTTCCTTCTGTTATATTTGAATTTAATTTGCTTTTCTTTTTCTAGTTCCTTGATGTGTTAAGTTAGGGTATGAATTTGAGTTTTTTTGGTTTAAGTGGAGATATTTGTAACTGTAATTTTTTTCTCTGAACATTGCTTTTGCTGCATTCTAGAAGTTTTCATATGCTGTCTTTTTGTTTTCATTTGTCTCAGAATAATTTCTAATTTTGCTGTGATTCTTTGATTCATTGATTTTTAAAGCTGTATTCTTTAATTTTCATAAATCTGTGTATTTCCTAGCTTACCTTGTGTTACTTATTTCTAGCTTCATTCTGATCAGAGAAAATACTTTGTATACCTTCATTATTTTTAAATAAGGAATGTATTTAGAGTTATTTTGTTGTGTAATACAGTGGTCCCCAACCCCTACTCTGCAGACAGGTATCGGTCCATGGGCTGTTAGAAACCAGGCTGCACAGTCAGAGGTGAGCAGTAGGCAAGAGAGTGTTACTGCCTCCACTCCATCTCCTGTCATATCAGCAGCAGCATTAGATTCTTATAGGAGTGTGGTCCCGATTCTGAAGAGCGCAGGTGAGGGATGGAGGTTGTGCATTCCTTATGAGACTCTAGCTAATGCCTGATGATCTGAGGCTGAACACTTTCATCCCCAAACCTTCCCACTTGCCAAGTCTGGAAAAAATTGTCTTCCATGAAACTGGTCCCTGCAGAATTTTCTACAAGCATTTGAGAATAATATGTAATAATAATATTGAGAAAAATTATTCTGTCATTGGCTTGAATATTCTGTATATGTGTGTTAGATCTAGTTGGTCATCTAGTTAGGTCTAGATAATCAGGATCATCTCAATAGATGCAGAAAAAATATATGTCAGAATTCAAAACCTTTCATGATCAAAAGCACTCAGCAAACTAAGACCTGAATGAAACTACTTAAACACAATAAGACCATAAAAGAAAAAAACACAGCTAGCATCAAACTAAATGGCAAAAGACTGAAAGCTTTTCCTCTTATGATCAGGAACAAGCCAAGGAAGTCTGCTTTTGCCACTTCTTTTCCACATAATATTGGAAGTTTTAGTCACAGCAATAAGCAAGAAAAAGAAATAAACAATAAAACTATCTCTATTCACAGATAATATGATCTTACATGCAGAAAATGCTAAAGATGCCATATACATAAAAATTAGAACTAATAAATCGATTCATGAAATTTCAGGGTATGAAATCAACACAAAATAATTCATTGTGTTTCTGTTCACTAACAATTCAAAAAGGAACTTAAGAAAATAATTCAATTTATAATTGCATCAAATTAAATGAAATAGAGATTATGTAAACAAGAGATGTAAAATATTTGTACACTGAAAATGACAAAACATTGCTGAAAAAAATTAAAGACATTAATAAATACAAAGGCATTCTGTGTTCATGGTTGAAAAATTTAATATTGTCTGGATGTCAATACTGCCCAGAGTGATCTATAGGTTCAGTGCCAGCCCTATCCAAAGCCAGTGATGTTTTTGCAGAAATAGAAAAGCCCATCCTAAAATTCATATGAAATCTCAAGGGGTTTCACATAGCCAAAACAATTTAGACAAAGACGAGCAAAGTCAGAGTTTTCACATTTCCTAATTTCAATATGTACTGCAAAGCTACAGTTATCAAAACAGTGTGATACTTATATAAAAACAGACATATAGACCATGAAATAGAAAAGAGTTTCCAGAAATAAACTCTTGCATAGGTGGTCAAATTATTTTCAACAAGGATGCCAAAACCACTCAATGGGGAAAGATCAGTCTTTTAAATCAATACTGAAAGAAACATCAAATATTTACATGCAAAGGAATAAAGTTGGACCCGTATCTAAAACTGTATACACAAATTAGCTCAACTTCTACACAGCAAAAGAAACTATCAAAAGAGTGAATAGACAACCTATAGAATGAAAAGAAATATTTACAAGCTATGCATTTGGCAAAGTCTAATATCCAGAATCTATAAGGAACTTTAACAATTGAACAAGCAATAAACAGTCACATTAAAAAATTATCAAAAGACATGAACAGACACTTCTTAATATAACACATACAAGCAGCCAAAAACATGAAAAATGCTCAATATCACTAATCATCAGTGAAATGCAAATCAAAACAACAATGAGATAGAATCTCATACCAGTCAGAATGGTTATTATTAAAAAGTCAAAAAACAACAGATGTTGATGAGGCTGTGGAAAAATACTTATACACTGTTGCTGGAAAGTAGGGACTAGTTTGGCTACTGTGGAAAGCAATTTGGAATTTCTAAAAGAACTTAAAACAGACTGAGCACAGTGGCTCATGCCTATAATCCCAGCACTTTGGAGGCTGAGGTGGGTGGATCTTGAACCAAGGAGTTCGAGACTAGCCTGGGCAACATGGTGAAACCTCATCTTTACAAAAAATATAAAAATTAACCAGACATGGTGGCATGTACCTGTATCCCCAGTTACTCAGAGCCTGAGATGGGAGGAATGATTGAGCCTGGGAGGCTAAGGCTGCAGTGAGTCATGATCACTCCACTGTACTCCAGCCTGGATGACAGAGAGAGAGAGAGAGAGAGAGAGAGAGAGAAAGACCCTATCTCCAAAAAAAAAAATAGAACTACCATTTGGCCCAGCAATTCCATTACTAGGTATACAGCCAAAAGAAAATAAATCATTTTACCAAAAGACATGCACACATGTGTTGATTGCAGCACCATTCACAATAGAGAAGGCATGGAATCAACAAGGTGCCCATCAATAAAGATAATATGGTACATATATACTATGGGACACTACATAGCCATATAAAAGAATAAAATTATGTCCTCTGGAAAAACCTGTATGGAGCTGGAGGCCATTATTGTAATTGTTTTGTGTTGCCATGAACAGCGACCATATAAAATGATGAACTGAATTGATAGATGTCTGTGTTCTGACTACTCCATGGAACAGCCGTATTCCCATTGTGTTAGTCCATTTTCATACCGCTTTATAAAGAACTGCCTGAGACTGGGTAATTTATAAGGGAAAGGAGTTTAATTGACTCACAGTCCAGCATGTCTGGGGACACACCTCAGGAAACTTACAATCATGGCAGAAGGCAAAGGGAAAGCAAGACACTGTCTTCACAAGGCAGCAGGAAGAAGAAATGCTGAGCAAAGAGGGGAAGAGCCCCTTATAAAGCCATCAGATTTTATGAGAACTCACTCACTATCATGAAAACAATATAGAGGAAACACTCTCACTATTCAGTTACCTTCAGCGGGTCTGTCTCTTGACATGTGGAGATTATGGGGATTATAGGTATTGCAATTCAAGAGGAGGTTTGTGATTTGGGTGGGGACACAAAGCTTAACCATATCATCCATCCTTCTCTCTCTCCCCAGGATTCCATATTCCCTAAGACACAAGAATATTGAAATCCTGGCAATTAATAACCCTACAGTGACCTCTAAGTGTTCAAATGGAAGAGAGAATCTCATTTATCTGACTAAACCTAAAGTTAGAAATAATTAAGCTTAGTGAGGAAGGCATGACTAAAGTTGAGATAGGCTGCAAGGGAAGCCTCTTGCACCAAACAGTCAACTTGTAAATGCACAGTAAGAGTCCTTGAAGAAATTCAAAAGAGCTACTCCAGAGAACACATGAATGATAAGAAAGTCAAACAAACTTATTGCTGATTTGGGGCAAGTTTTAGTGGGACTGCATAGAGCCACAATAGTCTCTCAAGCCAAAGCCTAATCCAGAGCAAGCCCCTAACTCTCTTCAACTCTATAAAGGCTGAGACAGGTAAAGAAGCTACAGAAGAAATGATTGAAGCTGGCAGAGGTTGGTTCATGAGGTTTAAGAAAAGAAGCTGTCTCCATAATATAAAAGTGCAAGGTGAAGCAGCAAGTGCTGATGCAGAAGCTGTAGCAAGTTATCCAGAAGATCTAGCCAAGATAATTGATGAAGATGACTATACTAAACAACAGATTTTCAATGTAGATGAAATAGCCTTATATTGATATTGGAAGAAGATGCCATCTAAGGATTTCATAGCTTTAGAGAAAATGTCAGTGTTTGGCTTCAATGCTTCAAAAGACAAGCTGACTCTAGTTAGGGACTAATATAGCTGGTGACTTTCAGTGGGAGCAACTGTTCATTTACTATTTCAAAAATGTTAGGGTCCTTAATAATTAGTCTAAATTCCATCTGCCAATGCTTTATCAATAAAACAACAATGTTTCAATGAATGACAATGGATTCAATTTTTCAATGAATTCAACAATGTTTCCTTAAAGATAGCACGTCTGTTTACAACATGGTTTACTGAATATTTCAGGCCTACTATTAGGATCCACTGCTCAAAAAAAAAAAAAAAAAAATCCTCCAAAATATTTCTGCTAATTGACAATGCGCTTGGTCATCCAAGACCTCTGACAGAGATTTACAAGGAGATTAATTTGTTTTCATGCCTGCTAATATAACATCAACTTAGTAGCCCATGGATCAAGAAGTAATTTTGCCTTTCAAGTCTTGTTAGTTAAGAAATATATTTTATAAGGCTATAGTTGTCGTCAGTAGTGATTCCTCTGATGATCTGAGCAAAGTAAATTGGAAACCTTCTGGAAAGAATTCACCATTCTAGATGACATTAAGAACATTTGTGTTTCATGGGAGGAGGTCAAAATGTCAACATTAACAGGGGTTCGAAGAAGGTGATTCTCATGAAGGACTTTGAGGAATTCAAGACTTCAAGGGAGGAAGTAACTAAAGTTTTGGCAGAAATAGTAAAAGAACAAGAATTAAAAGTGGAGCCTGGAGATGTGCTGAACTGCTGTAATCTCATAATAAAACTTTCAAAAATGAGGATTTGTTTCTAATGGATGAGCAAAGAAAATGATTTTTGAGATAAAATCTAATCCTTGTAAAGAAATGACAACCTAGATTGGTCCATAAAGTTGATAAAGCAGTAGTAGACTTTAAAAAGATTGACTCTAATTTTGAGAAAAGTTCTACTGTGGATAAAATGCTGTCAAGTAGCATCACATGCTACAGGCATGTCTTTCATGAAAGAAAGAGTAAATCAATGAAGCAAACTTCATTGTTGTCTTATTTAAGAAATTGGCACAGCTTCCCCAACTTTCAGCAACCACCACCCTGGTCAACCAATACCCATCAACATTGAAGCAAGAACCTCCAAAAGATTATGACTTGCTGAAGGCTTAGTAGATCATTAGCGTTATTTTAGCAATAAAGTATTTTAAAATTAAGATATATACATTGTTTCTTAGGCACAATGTTATTGCACAATTGATAAACTACAGTGTATTGTAAACACAACCTTTATATGTATTGGGAAATAATAAAAGTATTATTTATTTTATTGCAATAGTTTAGAACCAAACCCACAATATACCTGAGGCATTCCTGTAATTATAAAGAGATTAATTTTTTAGGAAGATACCTTAATCTTGAAAGTGTAAGCATCTAACAATAGTGAGTCACAACCAATGAGATGAAAAAATGGTAAATCTGGGAAGACAGAAATTCAGTATCATAGTTGCTGACTTCAATACCCTTTTGTCAGTAATAATAGTTCAAGTTGGTAGGAAACTAGTAAAGATATAGATTATCTAAACAGCACTATCACTCTAATTAGTGAATTAAATTTATAGAACAATCCTTTCAACAACAGTGAAGACACATTCTTCTTTACCTCCCTCATAGAACTTCCACCAAGATAAACCATATTCTGGGTTGCAAAATACATCTTAACAAATTTAAAGGATAGAAATCATACATACATAGTATGTAATATGGTCTGGCTCTATGTTTTCACCCAAATCTCATTTTGAATTGTAATTTGGATTGTAAACCCCATGTGGTGGGGGAGGGACCTTGTGGGAAGTGGTTAGATCATGGGGGCAGCACACATTAGGACACGTGTGCTGTCATGATAATTGGTGAGTTCTCATGAGATCTGATGGTTTTATAAGGGGCTTCCCCCTTTGCTCAGCACTCGTTCTCCCTCCCACTACCCTGTGAAGAGGTGCCTTCCACCATGACTGTAAATTTCCTGAGGCCTCCTCAGTCATAAGGATCTGTGAGTTAATTAAACCTCTTTTCTTTATAAATTACCCAGCCTCAGATATTTCTTCGTAGCAGCATGAGAACGGACTAATACCGTGTGTTTCCATGCCACAATGGAATTAAACTTGAACTCAGGAACAGAATGGTCATTGAAAAAATTCGCAAAATATTTTGAGATTTAACAACATACATCTAAATATCACGAGCCAAAAAATCTTAAGAGAAGCTGAAAACATATTTTTAACAAAATAAAAATAAAAATATGACTTAAGAAGAATTGAGAAATGCAGCAAAAACAGTGCCTAGTGGAAAATTTATTGCATTAAATACATGTATTGGAAAAGAGTATCTAAAATAAAAAACCTGAGCTTCCAATTTAGAAAACTAGATGAAGAATGGCAATGTAAACCTAGAGTAAGCAGAAGAAAAAATAACAAAAATTAGAGCAATAATCAATAAAATTGAAAACAGAAAAAAATAGGGAAAATCAATGAAAAAAACTCATTCTTTTAAAAGATAAATAAAATTGATAAATGCTTAGGCAGATTTCATTTAGCCAGAGAAATAAAAAAAAAGACACAAATTACTTACATTTGTAAGTCAATGAAATGAAATAAAAAAGATGTAGAAATGAAGGAGGAGCTATCACTACTAATCCCACAGCTATTAAAATGTTAATGAAGGAATACTGTGAATGACTCTGTTCTCACCATTTTGATAACCTGAAATGAAATTAATCAAATCCTTATAAAACATGAGCTACCAAATTTCAACAAGAAAATATAAGTAATGTGAATAGGCCTGTGTCTATTAGAAAATAATAAATAAATAATTAATAACCTTCCAAAAAAGAAAACAAAAACGGCCAAGATGGGTTTACTGGTGAATTCTACCAAACATTTAAGTCAAATCTTACTGGTTATGATCACGCTTTTTTGTTTGTTTGTTTTGAGACAGTCTCGCTCTGTTGCTCAGGCTGGAGCGCAGTGGTCCGATCTCGGCTTACTGCAAGCTCTGCCTCCCAGGTTCGCACCATTCTCCTGCCTCAGCCTCCCATGTAGCTGGGACTACAGGCGTCTGCCACCACACCCGGCTAATCTTTTGTATTTTTAGTAGAGATGGGGTTTCACCGTGTTAGCCAGGATGGTCTTGATCTCCTGACCCTGGCCTTCCAAGATAATGTTATTATGATTAGTTTATTTATAATAAACTAATAAATGTAACTTAAGTGCTTATTTGAGTTCTGTGAGCTGATAATAAGTAAATCCATGGTCTTTATTTTTGGTTCCTGGCACAGAACTTTTAAAAAGACTGTGATTTTCTGATTGTTAAATTGAAAAGAACATTTATTGTTATGTATAATAAGCCCCTTTATGCCATACCTGAGTTGATGCTAATGACATGACTCTTGATGGGTCCCTAGATAACTTCTGGATGAAAGCCGGTTGCCAGAGAAACCAATCAGCGATAAAAGAAATGGGACTTTCAGCTTTACCTTCCCTACCTCTGGGGAGGAAAGAAAGGGTAGATATTGAGCTCAGTCTCCAATGGCTATTGGTTTAATCAATAACGCTTATGTAATGAAGCCTCCTTAACAACCTTAAATGATGGAGTTCAGAAAACCCCAGGTTCACCAAAATGATGAAGACGTTCATGTGTCTAGAGAGTAGCCCACCCTAACTCAGTGGGACAGAAGCTTCTGTGCTCAGAACCCTTCTGTGTCTTGCCTATGCACCCCTTCTTCTGACTATCTATTTGTGTCCTTTATAATGAACTAATAAATGTAACTTAAGTGCTTACTTGGGTTCTGGGAGTTGTTCTAGCAAATCATCAAACCTCGAGAGAGGATTGTGGAAATCCAATTTATAGCTGGTTAGTTAAAAATGTGAGTGGCTTAGACTTTCTATTGGTATCGGAAATGAGGGCACTCTTGTGGGACTGAGCCCTTAACCTGTGGGGTCTGATCTAAGTCCAGATAGTTAGTGTCAGAATTGAATTGAATTGTAGGACACCCAGTTGGTGCCTGGAAAGTTGGAGAATAGGTTGGTGTGGGGGAAATGGCCTTAGAATCATTCTGAATATAAATAGATCATAGTATCTATTCTCTACAATTTTTGAAAAAATAACAAAGGCTTTCAGTGGAGAAATAATAGACTTTTCAACAAATGTTACTAGAAAAATTAAGTTCATGTACAAAAAAGAATGTAGATGGACTTTACAATTTTACAGAAATTGAAATGCATTGTAGACCTAACGTTAAAATGTTTAAACATTAAAAAATATTTAGAAGAAAACTTCGGATAAAACTCCATGTGACATTGGGCTTGGTAATGAGTTTCTAGATACAGCATCAAAAGCATGACATAAGAAATTTAAAAAATGATAAATCAGGCTTTGCTGAAATTAAAAACTTTTACTCAGGGAAAGACAGTTTAGAGAATAAAAAGAGAAGCCATAGACTCGAAGAAAGCATTTGCAAAAAAAGCATATCTCATAAGGAACTTATATCCAAAATAAAAAACAGCTTTTATGCTTAACAATAAGGAAACAACCCCCAAATTGGCAAATGATCTGAACAGATGCCTCAGCAAACAAGATATACAGATGGCCAACAAGCATAGGAAAAGATATTCAACATCATTTATCATTAGGGACTTGTACATTGAAACAACAAAATGCATTACAACTAATTAGAATGACTAAAATCCAAAAATAAAGAAAAATAAAACCAAAGCCCAATAAAGAACAGCTATTCCACTTGCTGATGAGGATGAGAGGCAACAGGAATTCTTATTCTTTGATGGTGGGAATGCAAACTGTACAGCTACAAAATGGCGCAGCTCCTTTGGAAGACAGTTTGGCAGTTTCTTACAAAGCTAAACATAAATGTAGCACACGATCCAGCAATCCTGTTTCTAGATATTCACTGACTAATTTCAAAACTTATGTTCACACACCACACACACAAAAAGTGTCCTGCATATGTTTGTAGTAGCTTTACTTATAATTTTCAAAAATGGAAACAACCAAGGCCTTCTGTAAAAGATGACTGGATCAACTGTGGTATGTCAATAAAATAAAATAATAAAAACAAATGCACTATCAAGCCCCCCAAAACCATAATTAAATGTAAATGAATGCTACTAAGTGTAAAAGCCAGTCTGAAAAGGCTACTTTCTGTATGATTCCCTTTATATAACATTCTGGAAAATGTAAAAGAAGAGAAACGTTTTAAGTAAGTAAAGCCCAGTAGATATTTTTTAATGCAGTGAACTATTCTATTTGTTGATGTAATGAAGACTACATGGCAATATGCATTTATAAAGCACATAGAAATTTACAGCACAAAGAGTGAATATTAATGGATATAAAAATTTTTAAAAGCATTTAGAATATCAAGAGATCCCAGAAGGTAATGCAGAATGTGAGAAAACTATATTATAAATGCATGAAACCTCACTGAATGGGGTGGGTGTAAAGAGTGCTGACCTAAGTAATTTTGGAAACAAGTGGGTTCCATAAGACTAAAGGCAAAGAAACTGCATAAGTACTGTGTTCCAACTGATGAAATATTGGCTATGAGGATAGGGTTTAAAAATTCTGATTCAACTATATGCATATTCTGGAACTAAAAAATTAAGTAAATGGATGACAGATGGCAGGAGCCCGATTTCTCACTGTTGTAGTGGAAAGTTACAGATGAGCAAAGAGAAGTTGCTAGAAAAGTCCATGTGGTAATAGACTAGAATTGTAGATATCAATGTGAACTCATTTTTACACTATTATAGATGTTGTTGATGACATATAGAAATATTTATATGTATATACATAGACTGATAAACACACATATATGTCCTTCTTTGTCAGCTGAGTAGGCCTAGAAGAAATGATATCCAGAACAACGAGTGTACACCTAGCATTAACATCTCAGTTTCTAATACCATCCTCCAACAAAAAGAAACAAACTTACGAGAAAATGACTGAGTTTGGCCAGGCACAGTGGCTCACACCTGTAATCCCAGCACTTTGGGAGGCCGAGGAGGGGCAGATCACCTGAGGTTGGGAGTTCGAGACCAGCCTGACCAAAATGGAGAAACCCTGTCTCTACTAAAAATAGAAAATTAGCCGGGCATGGTGGGGGATTACATCCCTGTAATCCCAGCTACTTGGGAGGCTGAGGCAGGAGAATCACTTGAACCTCGGAGGTGGAGTTTGTAGTGAGCAGAGATCACACCATTGCACTCCAGCCTGGGCAACAAGAGTGAAACTCCATAAGAAAGAAAGAAAGAAAGAGAGAAAGAGAGAGAGAGAGAGAGAGAGGGAGAGAGGGAGGGAGAGAGGGAGAGAGGGAGGGAGGGAGGGAAGAAGGAAGGAAGGAAGGAAGGAAGGAAGGAAGGAAGGAAGGAAGGAAGGAAGGAAGGAAGGAAGGAAAGAAAGAAGGAAGGAAGGAAGGAAAATGACTGAGTTTAAGATCAGAATATAGACAAGATAAGCCTAGTGCATCTTTTAGTGTAAACACATGCACACAAAATGATGAGGTTATATAAAGTGACACAGAAGCCCACAGAAAGAGCTGCCAATGACCAAAGATAGAACAATTTGAACAACAAAATTATAAAGTATTCAATATTTTATTTTACAAAGTTCACAGAAATTTACCCCACAAAGAGTGAACATTAATATATACAAATTTTTTAAAAAAATTTAGAGTATCAGGTAATCCCAGGATGTCATGCAAAATGTGATGGTATAAAATAAACTATGAATCACTATGGATATAGATAAAAGCAATGAAAGTCAAAGAAAGTGTCATAGCCAAATGAAACCTAGGAGCAAGATTTGGACTACATTAAAATGTAGCATTGAAGTACAGGGGCATTTATTAGTGTCATTGTTACATTTTGCTATGTTTATTCAAACACAAGTTTAGATTCTGGGCTGCAATCTTTGAGGGTAGTACCATGTAGATAAAATAATCAATGTAAGCAAAGAGAAGGTCAGGAAAATAAAGCATGCTAGATACGATGTTGGAAAAAGAATTATGCATTATTCCTGCCTGTGTTATGAACATTTAGAAGGCAGAGTTTTGATACCCACCTATCCTTCATATACACCATCATTCTATATAATAAAAATATATTATGTACTTTTAATCCCAAAGAGAAATATGTTTCCCTTTCTTCACTTTCTTTGAGTTAGTTCAGTAGGCTATACCATTCCAATTAAATCACAAGTAGATTTATGGTCAAGCTGTCTGGTAAATGATTTTTTTTTCATAATATGTTTTCTACAGGGTATCTTTTATCACACCATGATTTATGTGTGAAAAGAACCAAAGAAATTCCCCTCTGCTTCTTACATCAACCTGTCCCTTTGTCTGAGCAGCCAATAAGTTATTAGCCCAAGAGTAATATATTATTTACTTTTCCCTTCATATGGGTATGTGTTATATTTGTGTGTATGTGTGTGTGCACTCAACATTATTATTAGGTAATTGTTTATTAGACAACATAGTCTATACCTTAATGCAAAGATGTGGGATTTCATGAGGTTGTCCCTCATGGAAATTTAAGGATTTATTAGTAGAAGGACCTTGTTGAATACATAAGTATTGCTCTTGACCCTACAGAATTGCCTTCTGTGGCATTTTAAGGAAATGCTAGTCAGAAATGTCTTAAAAGGCATTACATAGCATTGTTTAAATCCCCCACTTCTCTTCACTTGCAAAAGAAAACTTCTTTTCAGTCATGTTCTTCCACTGCCTAATAAAATTCTGCATCTGATGAAGTCAATGAGGATAGAGTTCAGAGAGTTTTGTATCTTTTGTTTCAGGGCAAAGTGTGAGACGTAACAACAAGGTACTTACTTAGAGAGGGGAGAGACTGCTTTCTCTGCTCTTTCCCAAGAGGCCACTCGCTATTGATAATCAAGATTCTTCTTCCATTTGAATTTGGTAAATTTTTAATGCATTTCAAGATTTTTCTGTAGCAGATAATACTGCTGGGTGAATATCTGTTTTGTGAATTGGGCCCAGGTATATACTGAGTAGATCAACTAAGTTCTTTAAATACTATTACTTTTTTCTTTCTGCTCTGGCATCATAAAGTCAGTTGTCACAGCATGTTCTAATAGTTATCTAGAAGAAAGTGAAGCTTTTTACCACTGGTTTTACCTTATTTTTGACTATCTGGTCTCCTGAATCTCAAATGATCCCCAATCACATTGAAAGTTTGAGAGTAATTTAATCATTGCTAATACCAACCTCCAGTAACTGAAGATGTTAGTAAACCTAGATACGATTTTTTTTAAAAAAGAAAAAAAAATGCTTCTTTTGCTTTGCTTCTTTTGCTTTCTGGTCTTACCAAAGGAAGAAATAGGAATTAACGTTATGTTGGTCTTACTTGATCTTTTGATTGAATTGCTTTTCTTTAATGATGCTTAGCAGAGCTCCTCTCTATTTTCAGTCACAATCTAGAATGTTTGCATCTTCTGTTGGACACAATGCAATGAACTATTAATATTAGCATCCTGGCCTCTGATTATGCCTCAACTATTTTGCCCAGTATTTTCATTACCTCATATCCATTGATGTATGTTTATGTACTCCAGTGTGCAAGATATTTAAAATCTGGAGTAAATGCTGATGGATGTTTATGAATGCATCGTTCTTTGTTTTCACACTATATTCCACATAGTCAACTTAAACATTAACAGTAGAGGAATAAATGAATTGTGGTGTGTTCATGCAACAGGAATTATCCACTAATTAAAATATGCATGTCACCTTAGACCTCACAGAGAGTATAAATCTCACAGATGTAATACTGAGCAAAAACAACAGACATAAAAGAGGTGCAAGCATGTGCATAATGTGCCCAGGCAGAATTTGTCTGCTCTAATTTAAAAATAAGTTAATTTCGAGATGAAAATTCCCGGAAGAGGGCAGAGGAGGCTTCTTTCGTACTGTCAATTTCTGTTTTTTGGTTTGAGTGGCAGTTATATATGTTTTTACTTCGTAAAACTTTGTGGAACTGTAAATACATGTCTAATTTTTTATGTATGCTGTGCTTAAAACAGTTTAAGTAAAATAAAATGTAGGAAAATAGAGGACTATAATTGTTGGGATAATCCCCAGATCAGTGCCAGGGTATGTGTTATCATGTGCCAGTGTTGTATTTGATTGTGAGATGGGCATGATGTTAGACTAGAGATTTCTGGCCAGGCGCAGTGGCTCACGCCTGTAATCCCAGCACTTTGGGAGGCCGAGTAGGGCAGATCACGAGGTCAGGAGTTTGAGACCATCCTGGCCAACAAGGTGAAACCCCGTCTCTACTAAAAATACAAAAGTTAGCTGGGCGTGGTGGCGCATGCCTATAATCCGAGCTACTCGGGAGACTGAGGCAGGAGAATCACTTGAACCAGGCTGGTGCCAGAGCGAGACTCTGTCTCAAAAACAAGAATAGAGATTTTCACAACCTCTCTCTACAATAGGTCCCACTGTGAGAAGCTGGAGTTCATTATTTTTTCAAAGTCCTAAGTATGCATGTTTTATTTCAGTCTCACCATCTTTATGCTTCCTGAAGATTTTAACCCAGAATTTTCCATTAGATAAATTTTGTTCAAGAATTTAGGTGGTCCATCGACCTTGGTTTTTCTTATTCTCCTCTCCAACCATGCTAATCTTCTTGCTATTTTTACACCTACTGTTTCTTTTGCCTGGATGCCTATTCAGGGGCAGATGTGAGACTCCATTAAACAACCAGCTCTCAGGAGCACTAATGGAGCCAGAACTCACTTGCTACCGTGGAAAGCACACAGAGCCATTCATGAGGGACCCGGCCCCATGACCCAAATGCCTCCTACCAGGCCCCATCCCCAACCTCGGGGATCACACTTCAACATGAGATTTAAAGGGGACAAATATCCAAACCGTGTCAATGACTGGAATATTCTGTTTATCATTCTTCTTCATGTTTCACTCACTAGAAATAGGATCCCCAAACCCCTGCTCCCTTTTTTTTTTTCATTGCTATTTTCATAACTTCACAAAGTGCCTGGCAAAAGGTATATTCTCAAGAAACATTTGCTGAAATAATAAATAAAATATGTCAAGAATTATTTTTTTTCAACTATAAAGCCTTTGGTTTCTTTTTAGTGTATAGACAAATGTAAAATTAATGAAGAGACAATTATTGTCTATACTGACATGAGATGCAAATCATGTTGTGTAGAAATTATAAATTGATAGATGAAAATAAAGTAAGTTCACAACACCTTTGAATATATTTCTCTTGATAAAATTAAAACCATTTACAGCAAATATTATCTCAGAATCTGGTACTTAAATGGATTATTTATGCAAATATAAAACAGTGATAAGAGGAAAATTTCAGGAAAATAATGCACTTTATTATGTCATAGCATTAAAATGAGATTTATATTCCTGATAGAGATTAAAGAAATATTCTATTCACCACACACATAGGCATATGATCAAATCTTCACAGCCTTTTGTTGTTGTTGTTTTTTCTTTCTAGTCCTCTGCCACATGATGTATTTTCTTCTTAGGCAGGCATAGTAATGACATTACTGGTGAAGTAAGTAAATGAAATAAGATTGCATTTCTCTAAAGAATTCCCAGTTGTGAAAAGGTTGTGAAAAGAAATGTTGACTCATATATTCAAAGCAGTAATGAATCTAAAATGAGGAAATAGATAAAATGAGAAATAATAAACATATAATCAGAATAAAAAGAATAATAAATGAGAATGTAAATGGACTATCTACTGACAATTAGTTAACTTCCATTTGTTAAATGTGGAAAGCAGTAAGATCATTATTTTTGGTATACTACCTGGAATTGAAAGCACAGAGCTATTTCCTTTGTACTCTCACTAACCCATCAGGTGTTTTATTGTGGTACAGACATGGTTCAAAAATGTTTTACCCCTTTTAAACATCTTATTTTAATAACTGTTATTGCCCCCTCACCTTCAGAAGACTTTAGGGGTTATGGAGGCAGTAGATAGTAAGTGGATACCATCACATACTGTGAATGTGTATATATTTTCTTGAAATGTTACTATTTGAAATGTTACTATTTTGCTATTCTCTAATGTTGCTGTTTCTGTTCCTGTTAATCTGTTTCTGTATGGGAATTTGAAGCTAGTTAAATCAGTAAAAGTATAATGTGACATGTTTTCTCATGTTTATTATATTTTAAAAATACAGGGTATCTCAGAAAAAAATGGGAAATTAATATTTCAAGGTATTTTCAGCCCTGAACTGGATGCCCCAGCTGCGGTGCTGTCACAGCTCACTGCAACCTCTGCTTCCCAGGCTCAAGCCGTCCTGCCTTCTCAGCCTCCCCAGTAGCTGAGCCTATAGACACGCACCACCACACCCAGCTCATGTATTTTTATTTTTATCTTTATTGGAAGAATGGGATTTCCCATGTTTGCAGTCTGGTGTCAAACTTATGAACTCAAGCAATCCACTCACCTCGGCCTCCCAAAGTGCTGGGATTGCATGTGCGGGCCACTGGGCCCAAGCATATTTTTTATTTCTACTTATGTTTCTAAAACTACATGCGTATCACGAAACTTAAGATATTCAACTATTTTATATCAAGTGTTTTCCTCATGATCAGTCTGGTCCATCAGCATATAGCCTATTGTCAGGTTTGTATAAATAGTCTTTGTACAAATTTATGCCTCTTTCTATGCTGTCCCATTATAACAGCTTAGTCCTATCATGACTTACTCCTGACCCTGTGTGTGTGTGTGTGTTTTTAAGAGCCTGTCATTTGCTTTCAAATGTATATTAATGAGCCTTAATTACTTAACAGACATTAAGTAACTGGTGATAACATTTGATTTTTCTCTAAGCTTCCAGATGTAAAATCAAATATAGTGATAAAACCATAGTAGCTTGAGATCAAATCTTAATGAGAGTTTTATAAAGTAGATATTTAAACACTTACTTTAAAGTCATTTTCGCCTATATTAATTCATTAAAGCATTCTTAGCAACAGGAACAATCTGCATACTACCAGTGAAGGACAATACACAACATTTAATACACAAAAAAATTCTATGAAAAAAAGTCATTTTAAAATAAAGACATTACACATAAGACATTTCATACTGTTTAATAAGTAGTTTTTAAATTTTATAATTTAATCTCTCTCAAGCATTGCAACAAAAATCAACACACTTTTATTATTTTGCCACGACAATTATTTGTGTTCATTGCAACTGTAAAATTCAGTGGAAGCTTATCAACACCTACCTCCTTCTTTTAGAAAAATGCACTTCTGTGAGTCTTCAGTGTAATTATTGTGCTTCATAAAAACTGTGTTATTATGTTGGCTTAGTATAATATGCTTTTTACATCAAAATAACTTATAGTTATTCTCTCCTCTGTTGGTAATTATAACCCGAGTCCATTGTGGTAATAAACTTGGGCTGAATACTTGATGGGCCACTTTATTTTATTCTAACTACCCTTTTTCTATTATGACTATTTATTATGTCTTCATAAATGTGATGCACAGCAACAGTAAAGTGCAAAGACACCAACACATCTAACTCGTTTCCTGAGGTAGGCTCTTTTTTTCCTTAGGCAAAGGCTTCAAGTTTTATTTATTTGCAATATCAGAAAGTATTCAAAAGCCATATTATCCCAGGTGTTTTCATCATGAAAAGGAGCTTTTTGAACATATATTATTGGACAGAACCAACATTCCCCATAAGAAATGGCCTTGTTGCCTATAGTCAGGCAACTTCACACCTAACTTCGCTGCAAAAAAGAAAGAAAAAGCATTTGGACTGAACACAAGAAAGTGTTTGAGTAGGTGGAAATATGCTTAGTTGTGTCCATTATTGGGATTGCTAAAAGATGAGAATTAGTCGAACATACAGTCTTTTCAATATTGATCAAAGGAAATCTACCCATTAAGTTTTTATAGTATATATTTTATATGTCCTCATCCTTCCATAACAAGAGTGATTATTTTGTTTTTTGCATTCTTTGTATTCTTTTTATGACTGTAGAAAATTTACAAATTCTTTTGCAGAGATAAGACATTTCCTGAAATTTAATGTACACAAAAGGTATTATGTGACCTGTTATAAAAGGCATGTGATAATCTCACTGCCACAACCTCCAGTCATAATTTTACAAAAAAAAAACCCTCTAATAAAATGCTATTTAACTGGATTGTGTTGATGTGTACATTGTATGAGCCCATGTAGGACAACATAGTAAAGAAATATTGCACCTAGTGGTATTGTTCTCCAGACATTTTCACCTATTATGATCCAACCTAATTTGTCCTGTCCTAAGTATTTCCAAATGCTGTTTCGCCTCTTTTGCCAAAATTAAAATTACTTTTCCATCCCACATCTGATTATTTTTATTATTTTTTTTTTTGCACGTAAATGTTTGCTACTCCTTTCACATAGGTTCTATATTCTCTGAGGCCTTCTAATTCTAGGAGTTACAGCATTATTCAACTTAGAAATACCAAAAAACAGAAACCCCCCCCCCAATTTCATTCATGTAAATTCTTCCAGATGGATCCATGATCCATCCTGTGGCATTCGTTTTTAAAAAGAATGTTGGGCTTTACTAATATTCTTAGTGTTAAACCACTTTTTTCCTAAGCTGAGCCTTCTATTCTGAGACATTGAAATTGTAATTAATATTCCTAATGATTCAATTCCTGCATTTCTGAAAACATACTCTTTGGCCCTAGATCTAACTCTAAGTGTTGAGGTTGTGAAAGTCACAAATCTGTGTCAAATGTTTAGGTTTGTAGTATTTATTAAAAATTATTTTATTGCATAAATAATTCACATATATGATCTTTAATTGTTGAGATTTTTATGCCACTAAAAAATGCTCATTTAGGAAAACAAAATAAAGTAAGAATTTTTAGAAGCAAATTTATCAAAAATCTAACCCATAGAGATAATCATAATTAATATAAAATATAGTTTTAAAAATGCAAATATGTTCATGGGTATGCATCTTACACATGATAGATAAACCAATATAAGAAATCTTATGTATTATTTACATGTTCGGTCATATTATCCACTTCTTTTTGCTAATAGACCTGTAACTAGATTCATGTCCCAACGGAACCAAAGAGTACATTACAAAGTGAGGTTAACTATGAGGAGGTGAGGTAAACACCAAAAGAATTGCATAAATTTTCAAATTTATGTAGACATAATTAGCAAAATATGGGTGGAAATGGATATTTAGGATGTGGAATTTAGCAGGAAGGAGTAAGAAAGGAGATCTGTTTAGATTTAGTGATGTAGGTCCATTAAATAGAAATTTTAGATTCAATGTTTTACATGCAGGGATATTTTCATTAGATATTAAATTCTGGGTTGATGGTGTTTTCATCACCATTGTATCATCTTCTAATTTATAGAATTTCTGATAAAAATAACTGTGATTCCTAAAGTTTCATTTTTAAAGGAAATGAATATATATTTTTTCTTTTAGCCATTTTAAAATATTTGTCCTTGATTTTAGTTTTTAATATTTTTATTTAATGTACCCTATGGGCTATGTGTGGTTGGGCAGGGAGGTTCTTCTGCTTGGGGTTTGCATGGCTCCTTGAATTTTTGTGGATAGGATTTGTATTAATTTGATAAAATCTCTTCTACTATCTATTCAAATATTGCTTGTGAAACTATTCTAAACCTGTTTAGTATTTTAATCACCTATTAGATTAGTGATTAGAACTGTATATTTTTAGTATATAGTATATTAGTATATTAGAACTGTACATTTTTTTCATAATCATTTTATGCTATTATCTGTATTTTTTAACTTTTTCTACTTTCCTGTTTCACTCAATGTTTTCTACCGATCTGGAAAATATTCTGGTGTCTTCTTCTGGTTGGGCTCCCATAATTTAGTACTACAGACTGGGTAGGTTAAACAACAAAAGTTTATTTCTCACAGTTCTGAAGACTGGGAAGTCGCAGGGTCTGAGTGCTAGCTATTTAATTACTGATAATAGTCTCCATTGTGACTTGCAGACAGCCTTTTTCTTCCTGTGTCCCCGCACAGCAGACAGACAGTCATCCAGCTCTCTTGTATCTTCTTATAAGGACACTAACCCTATCATGAGGACCCAACTCTCATTATCTTTTCTTAAGCTAATTAGTTTCCAAATGCTTAGTGCCATTTCAATGGAGATGTTACATCTACTCTACTATCATACCCATCTACTGATTTTTAATTTTGGTTATTATATTTTATTTTAGAATTTCTATATAATTATATATTTTTAAGATTAGGTTTACTTGTGGGATGCTCCATCTTGTCATCTATTTCTTAACCATATTAAGCAGAGCAAACTGAAGGTCCGTGCCTGATAACTCCCAAATCTGAACTATTTCAGGTGTCTTTATGTTGACCTTTTATCTTAGCATTTGATCACTACCTTCTATTGCACCATGCAGCTACCACATTTTATATTTAGTTTTAGATGCCATACATATTAAATCACAGAGTTTCTGGATGATACCACCTGTCTCCAAATAGAAGATAGCTCTCGAATGGACAGTAGTGCGAGTAGGATGAATAAGCAACTGACCCCATTAGCAATTGCATTTGTTTGAAGTCCTTTGGACCTGGAGTGGTTGTTAAAAGGGAGGAAGTCATGTCTAATTCTAGTTTGCCCTACTCCTAGGTTATATCTTATCAGGGATCTCAATAGAAATACTACCATGCTGACCAAGTACACAGTTTCTTGTTAAGCTTGTGCATTTTATATATATATATGTGTATATATATGTGTGTGTATATATATGTGTGTGTGTTTGTGTGTGTGTGTGTGTGTGTATATATATATATATATATTTTTTTTTTCCCCTCAGCTCTATGAGCCAGCTTTATAGCTGGTTGCTGTCTCTTACCCCTTTAGAATTTGGCAATAAATTGTGGTCTAAATTCACATAGAAGGTCAGGCTCATATCTGTAGTTTCCTTTTCTTGGCTTCTAATATCTGGTTCCCTAATCTTGGTTTCAAGACTTTGCTACGGTAGTTGATCTGGATTCCAATTTTCATCTTCCCAGACCTTTGATACTTTTGCAAAACCTCTAGGTTGCTGCTTTTGACCAGGCTGCAAATTTTTGAATCAGGAATCAAGAAATGACCTTAGAGGAGAAAAGATTCTGGGAAAGAATATTTCTTCTATCCCCTTCAAGTCCTGAATTTATTGCCCACTTTCTCATGACTTCAAACAGTTGGGATTTTTATTTTCTCGGTGTGTTACCTAGTTTTATAGTTGTTCTCAAGAAAAGATTTTGTATAATACAAGCGGAGCCATGATAGCTAATTATAGAAGTGTTTCATTTAGTTTTATTTCTTTGTCATCAAGTACTATGAAAGTTCGATATAATAACTTTACATCAGAGCTCTTTGACAGTTATATATGATAGGTTCTGATATGTAGTTTATTTTCTAGATTCTGAAATTTTAATTTAATCCGTAATTGTTTAAAGGGAGTTTACAATTTTCCAAGTACAAGGTCTATTGCCTGACATTTTATTATTCATTTATAATTTTTTTGAATTTCCATAAGAGAATGAGTTTATATTTTTATAAATTTATTAAGGCTTTTTTTGTGGTTTCATATATGATGACTGTCAAAAGTTCCAGTGATATCTGAAATATTATATTTTGATATATTTCTATATCTCTCTTAAAAATTGTGAGCTTTTTGAGGTTACAGGATAAATTTTCTTCCGTGTATGTGTTATGCCTGACAAAAGAAAGCTGCCCAATGAATTGCACTGATTGGAATGCTGAAATAAATGCCATACATAATTAAAATACAGTTCCTGATTCATTAGAGAAATAGCTCTTTTAGAGGAGATAAAGCTTTGCATTAGGACAGATTTAATATCCCTAAATTATCCATCTTTTCCTTCAAGAGAGGCAGCATTTTTATCTTCTTAATCACCATATACCAAAAAGAAAATTAGACATATTCTTTTAAAATGGTTTTGATGCTAATGTTATGAATAATTTTCTCCTTCCTATTTTCTTGATTTTGGACATTTCTAAATCTCATCTAAATACCAGAAAAAACTGTTTAAAACACAAAGTAAGTAATTAAAACACAAAGTAGGTATTTAAATAGTATTAAATACATAAGACTTTTAAAAATATGATCTTGTCATAGTACTCTGTTAATTCAGAGAAGTCTGCCTCCTGTTTTTTCTTCCCAAAGTAAAGATTAAAAATTCTACTCACTGAATACCAAAGATCATGATGGCAAACAATAGAGGAATTAGCAGTGTTGCTAGTAATATTCTCTATCTTTCCACTGGTTTGTCTAGCTACCCACCTATTTATGTAACATAAGGACCTCTGCAAGGAAGTGCACACTCCAGTGTTTTCTCCTACAGATTTATTTATTTATACTTACTGAATTTCTCTTCATACATTACGTAGTTAACACAATACAAATTTTACACTATTTCTATATTTTGTGAGGCAGAGGGTGGGGGTCTTTTGAAAATGTGTTCCATTTCCCCTCATTCTCTTAAAGAAGATTGCTTCTTAACATTTAATACACAATAGGAAATGTTTCCATTTTCATGTAAAGTTCAGAATTTTAAAATCTTATTATCTTTTAACATGACATCAATAGTGAAACATAACAAGAATTCTTTTCGAGTAGTAGATAATACTATGAAATGTCAACTTTTATTATGTGCATTTGAGTATTCTTAAATGACAACTTTAAAATGAAATTGTACCCTGACCAATAGCTTTTAAATAAGTTTTATAGATTTAACAGGTACTTTATTATAAATGTGTTACATCAAGAGTAGTGTAAATGTTCTTTCTTTCCCAACAGTAACTTAATGTCAAAACCTAAGGCAATAGTAACAACAAAAATACCAACAAATATTTTCTTTTAATATTCAAGTTTTGAACATTTATTTATTTAGCAGCATCTAAGCATGTGAGATTAAAAAAAAGCAAGAAATACAACAAAAATCATACATTATATGTTGGATACTATTATAAAATTAACACAACTATTATCATAAGAGTAGTAATTTAACAATCCTCACAAATATTTTAACATACAGCCTACATTTTTGAAATACTTTAAGCCCCCACTTCTGAGTTGGGAATCACACACACACCTCATCCCACTCCACCTCTGACACAGATACACACACAGAAAAGAGAGAGAAAGAGAAAGAGAGAATATAATATTTTAAGAACAAATCTTTCATAACTGAACTATGCATTCAATTTGGACGTTGATTAGCATATTTTGAGCCCTCACAACAGGGTAACTGACTTCAAACAGGTATGAAATGTAGTTATCACAAAAAATTTGCAATCTGGATTCTACTTTTATTATTAAACATATCATTACTTAAAGAGGAAAATATTCAAAAGACCTCAATGTCTCACAACTGGTAAATGGTGAATCCTGAATTTTAATTCTAGTCTAACTATTTTCAATGTGCATGCATTTTACCTTGTATGTCACTACTTTCAGTCTTAGATCTAGCAAGAAGTATGATGTTAAATTGGGTTAGGAGACCAGTGGATCACAGCCTTGAAGGCCAACTAAGGGAGATTATAAAATATAAAACAGCATGCCAGGTGGATATTGTGCTCGGAAAAGATGTTCTCATCATCTATTTATGGGATACATGGACTATATAGAAGCAGGTAGAGACAAAATAACCAAGGAGATATACTCATCTATGGCTTAATTCTAATTAATTAAGAATAAGTCAAAGGGGCCACGGACAGTGACTCACACCTATGACCCCCGCACTTTAGGAGGCAGAAGTGGGAGATCAGATTGTGTGAGTCTAGAAGTTCAAGACCAACGTGAGCAGTACAGTAAGACTCCATCTCTATTAAATAGAAAAAAAATTAAAAACAAAACCAAAGAATAAGCCAATGGGCCTTGGAAAAATAATGGTATTGGCCATTATTGAAAAAAGTCAAAAAGGGAGAGAATAAAAAGCTCTAAGCAGAAAGGAATTAAGACAAATTATATGGAAGAATGAAAAGATGGCAAATTTAAAATTACATAAGATTGTGTTATTAGGAAAATTTGAAGCAGTGTGAATATTAACAATAACTAACTTAAAAACACCTCCAGTAAGTGTGAGGAGGGGAATTATGTTTTTTAATTCCTCATATATGAAAATCATTCTTTTTTAAAAAAAACAATGTATATAGATATTAGTATGTGTTCCATGGAGCAGATGAATAAAATTAGTTGTCAAATTTATTGTCAGGCAACCGATTATTTAAAACCTTTCCTTATTTTTTTACTTTGTGGTCATTAGGAAAAAAGAAAAAATATATATTAGTTTTATTTAGTCACCTGTAAAATAGAAGTATATACATGGTAATATCATGAAAGTTATGTAAGATGCATATCAATTATGCTTGGATAGTATAGTATTTGTGGGTTACTGCATCATTATTTAATATACATCCTTTTACATAAAGTATATGTAAACCTTCAGTTTTGTTTTTATAACCTGATTTAAAGGAATTATAAAGCTATAACCCCAGTGTGTATTAAGTGATACTATATATTATTGCCTTCTGTGTTTTTCTTCTGTAGTTAAGTTTTATATTTGCCAATGGTGAAGCACATTGAAATAAAACTTTTGAAATAAGGAGTTGGGTGCTCATTTGTTTTCCAAAACCAACATATATAGGAATATCTTTGCAAATATTAGCCAACATAGATTGTTAAATGTTCTAAAGGTCACTTTAAAAAAAAGAGTATTTCATTGACAACTCTAATCTGATTGTTCCCCCACTCCTCATAATTATCAAAAACTGCAATGATAAATCCTTATGTTTTTTAAAATTGATTTTGTTGTCCCATAAGTACTTCATATAAAGACTTTCTTTAGTACAAAAAAGGATTATTTGTTCTATCACTCATTATATTTTTTATCATTTTTTCTGCACACAGCATTGCAAATGATCTTTCTATTGATTCTTTAATTTTCTCTTCATATTAGTTATTTTCACTTATTTTTCCATTAAAAAAATTAATATAGGATAAAAGTTCCTGTGTTTGTCTTCCATGGTGCAACTGTTATTTTTGGCTTCATTACATCAGCCTTTTACTCCTGCCAGTATGGATTCTGTAAATTTGCTTTAATTTCTTTATACATTTTACTTCATGCATTCTTATTTTATTGCTCCTGATGCCTGTTTCTTCCTCAGACTTTATATCCTCAGAACTTTTTGCTACTAATTTACAGGAGCTAGATATTCTTACATTCTAAAGAAGTGGTCCTCAGCCTTTTTTGGCACCAGGGACTGGTTTCATAGAAGACAGTTTTTCCACAGATGGTGGGTTTGGGATGGTTTCACGATGAAACTGTTCCACCTCAGATCAACAGACATTAGTTAGATTCTCATAAGGAGCATGCAACCTAGGGTTCACTCTCCTATGAGAATCTAATGCTGCCACTGATCTGACGGGAGGCAGAGCTCAGGTGGTAACTGAGAAATGATGGGAGGCTATAAATACAGTTGAAGCTTCACTCACTCACCCACCACTCATCCCCTGCTGTGTGATCTGGTTCCTAACAAGACACAGACCAGTATTGGTCTACAGACCAGGTGTTGGGAACCCCTGTTCTAGAGAATATCAAATGTTTTCTCCTGAATCTTGTTTCACATACTTTCAAAGATATACTTCTCTTTCTTTGTGATTTTCAATGTGTTCAATGTGGTCAGATAAATTATTTGCCAGATATAGGGAGACTGAATTCTCATTGGGCCTGTTTACTATTTATGCCCATGGTAGTAAGATCAAAACCTTTCTCAGACCACTAGAGCAAGTGACACAGGAATTTTCTCTTGGTCCCTTTGCTGGACTCACAGCAGGGATGCTATGTCTACTTGGCCTGTTACACTCAACCCCTTGCAGGAAGAAGCATGTGAGCAAGTGAGTGCAGGATCTGGTTGGGCACTCAGTTGGCCCCTGGCCCTTTTGTGAGTGGTGGCTGCCCTCTGCCAGTGAGGGCAGAAGGTCTGTGAGGCAGACTTTCTGGGTATCCACTCTTGGTGGATTCCAAGTTCTTTTACAGCACCCAAGAAGAATGAGGATACGCTGACAATCAAAGAATGAGCAAGTTGAGGAGTTGTATTGAATAATGAAACAGCTTTCCACAGGAAGAGAATGCAGGGGTGGTCCCCCTACCAGAAGGCAGAAAAAGTCCTCTCAAGGTGGCTGAGTCAGATTTTTATGGGCTCAGAATAGGGAAGGAGCAAGCTGTAGTATAACAGTATTGGAAAAGGCAACATTTGTTTCGTTAAAAGGGATTGTTTAGAAAGAATCAATCAGGAAAGGGTGGGCAAACAGGAACAAAAGTTCTCACTCTGGGTTGTGGTTTTCATCAAGGACCAGCAGTTAGGTCTTTCAGACTTCAGACTGTTTTTTGTCTTTAAGGTGGGGTTTTACCAGGGACCCATCTTTATCTGCCTAGCCATTTGGCTGCCTCCTGTCACTATCAGAAGTACAGGTTAATACATGGAAATTCAACTCAACATTATAGGTTTAAAGATTAGTCCTCAGTAAATACTGCTACTTGGTTTCTTTCAGTGTTTTCCCTTTCCTACTATTTTACTCAAGTAGATCAAATCAAAGATTATAATATCACTTTGCTTGGCAAAATATAAAATTACTGTGAAAACTTAAGGGATTGCCATCTTAGTTTTTCACCTGCACAATATTTTGTTCCCTTTACTATACCTAAAATAGTGATGGATTATCATAGATGAGTTTCCATAAGAAGGAGACTCTGACAAAGATTTGTGTGCATGAGGTGATTGCTGAGGAGAGCTTTGGAGAAAAATGTATGTGAGTAGGTGAGGAAAATACAATTGCTTAGAGGGGAATATTGTACTATAATGCACTTTTCGCAGAGTAGGGCATCTGGCTCCAAAATCTCCATTCAATTGTCAAAGGTCAGATTCTCTAAGAAAGAGTCTTAAAGGGAGATTTACTTGCAGAAGATTGATTGAGGAGAGCTCTCAGGACAACACCTGTAAGGAAATGGAAGTAACTGACTTTCACAGAGGGAGAGGTTAAACTGAGATATATTTGCCTCCAAAGCTTCAGCAGATTGTATGGCAGCTGCTGCTGAGATTCAGAGTTGTTCTGAAGTCAAAAGATTTAGCCTTTGTACCCTTCATCAACCAGTTATTGAAAATAGGCCTGCCTCAAAGAAGGGACATAACTTCAGATGAGACAGCTCCTCTTTGCCAAGGTCAGTCAATGGAGAGGGATGCAATGCCATTAAGAGGCAATATTTCCAACACCTAGTAAGAATGAGTACCTTTGTCTTGAGGGTACTGTGATGTCCATGACAAGGATATGAAAACTATTAAAATGTGTGTAGTGGTTAAATATATTTGCAAACGTTTATTCATTTATTTCAGGATCTTCTATGTCTTTTTGCCTTTTATCTCCATACTGACCTATCAAGGGGTATTTGATGCTAGCTAGAACTAAAATGCAATTATTTACATATATGTCACAAAACTTCTTGTATGAACATAACAATGATATTGTTTTAAGAGAATCATTAAGAGAAAAGAGGTCTTTCTAAATTCTTCGGCCTGCCACTGACATACCAGGGGCCAGAACTACAGGGTTTTACCTTGGTGTTTTACAGAATGGAAGTCTTCTCAGGGAGAAGGATGAAGGGAATAAGGCAGAATATTTCTAGGGCAGAGGACTACAGTAAAGGCAAGAGACAGACATACCCATCTTTGTACTTTTTTCTCTATTTCTCTCTCTTGCCATTTGAACCTCAAGGAGAGATAAATTGTTTAAAAATTCAAATAAATTGGCCAGCCAGTGATGAGTAAGGGCATACTTAGACAGGGAAGAATAGCTTGGAAAGACTCCAAACCTTTAAGCCATACCCAATATGTCCTTGGAGAGAAGGTACACAATTTGCTGGGAAATGTGTCCTAATTGACAGCCGTACAGAACACTCCTGGCTCAACAAGTTCCACAGAGGCATGCATGCACTCCAAATGTTCCAATAAGTCACAATGAGGCATTATGGAAGGGAGGAGAAGGCAGGACCACAAGCAGTGGACTGGTACAGAACAAAGAGATAGGGAGAGTGGATTGACACCGGTGTAAATTTCTGATCAGACTATGGCAATGGGTGCTATTCAATGCCCAAAAGACTAGATTGAACAGTTTGCAAATTAGTGGTCATAAATCCAGGGACCAGAGTAGCAAAAGACATCACAGACTAGAGGAATTACCCTTCAGCTAGAATTGTGACACCTTCTCCCCTATCCTAACCACTCAGAAAGCCATCTGGAAGATGAACAGGCAGTATAGGACACCTGAACAATCACCTGGAAGAAACTGATTCATCAAAAGGAGACTAAACTAGCTCAGAAGAAAACTATGAATCTCAATTCACTGCAAATTTAAGAGACCGTTCAAACTGGAGGATATTGTGAGGTCATTAATTAGTAAGTTACTTTTTCCATCTCTCCAGCAAAGAGAGGACAGTGAAAGTGATTATTCACTTATGGGATATAAGGATGTTAGATTTTGAGTAGCATGAGTAGCTTGAGTGAATGAATTAGCTATACTATTCCAAATGTGTAAGTGAATCGACTTAAATTCAGAAAGCTCATTTAAAACTCTGGTTTTTTTTTGTTTTTTTGTTTTTGTTTTTTCATTTACTTCCTCTATTTAGTGCATAAAGGCCACCAGGGATTTAAAAATAAGCTCATCTGTGGAGAGCCATACTGATCAAAATTCAAAAGTACCCATCAGTTTTAAAATAAGAAACAGAGGGATATTCTGGAACTCAATAAATTTAAGGCAAAATTGGAGAAAAGTAAAAATAAGTATAAAAGAGAGTCATGCAACATTACAAATATATTCTAATAATTAATTGTCAGAAAGAAGGTAAGCTCTTTGGAATCCTGAAAAGAGAAGGCTAACATCAGCAACTGATCTTGCTCATACTTCACTGTCTGATAAACATGAGAATTTCTGTCACAAGAAAAGAGTAATCTACTTTAGGCCAAAGGATTTTTACTCATTTGTTCAATCAATGAATACTTGAGTGCATAAAATAATTGAGACTCTACGCTGCACATGAGGTGCTCAAAGATGAAGAGGACATGGTCGCTGTATCTAAACATTCCACGGTTTTCTGGGAATAACAGACAAAAAAGCAAATCATTTCAATAAGGTATATTAAATACTATAATAGAGGTTTATGTGGAGGGGGGGATCATGTGGTTTGTAAGGTTCATAAAAGACTTTTGAATAAAGGTAGGAGATAACTCTGAGTCAATGCTTGATGTTCAAACTGAGGAGAGACAAGGGGACAAACCTAAAAACAATTGAATTTTTAAATGGCTAATAAAGAGAAGCAGAAACTTTATGAGAAAAAGAATAGGGGTGGCTGGATATTTGGTGGAAGACAAAATTGATTCCATTATTAGAAGTTTGCTCTAGAGGCCAAGAGAAGGTATAATTTCAAAACAGATATATTCGTTAGTATCATCCTATACCTCAGAGAAGGAAAGTCAGAAGAGACAAGGTCCCAATGAATGCACAGGCAAAATGATTAAAAAGTTAAAAATAAAAGTAAATAAATAAATAAATAAATGAATAAATAATACAGAATAGTCTGCTCTTTTTTTTGAGAAATTTGGCTACATATAAGGGAAATTACTCCTGAGGTCACATTTAAAATAACAAATTGAGGCCAGGAATGGTGGCCCACGCCTGTAATCTCAACAGTTTGGAAGGCTGAGGTGGGTGGATCACCTGAGGTCAGGAGTTCAAGACTAGCCTGGCTAACATGGTGAAACCCCATCTCTACAAAACTATAAAAATTAGCTGGGCACGATGGTGGGCACCTGTAATCCAAGCTACTCAGAAAGCTGAGGCGGGAGAATAGCTTGAACCCTGGAGGCAGATGTTGCAGTGAGACAAGATAGCACCATTGCACTCTAGCCTGAGTGACAGAGCCAGACTCCATCTCAAATAAATAAATAAAATGCCAGATTGAATTTTATTCTCCTTTAAAAAAATGAGGCAGAAAGTTTAATTAGCAAGAAAGAAGTTGTAGTATTAAAGAATTTTTTTAAAAGTGTTATTGAACAAGATTCATTAGCAGATTTTGGTATTACTGGCATGTGTACCAGATCGAGCCCTCTTTTCCAGGGTTAGTGTTTGAACTTAAATGAGGTAGAAGGATGCAGTAGGGAGGGAGATTTGAAGAGGTTTACATTTAATGACCTTTTCTCATCTCAAAAGAGAGTTGTACTCTGTCAAGGGTCTAAGGAGAGGCGTTCAAGTGTGGAGATTGAAGACAGAATATTTTTTGAAAAGAGGTTACAAAACATGAGAGAACAGCACTGAAATCTTGTTGTTCAGTGGAGGGGACCAACTTATCTATTTTCCTATCTAATAATAGATAGGAAAAAGTTGGAAATGTCAGGAAATATGAGGTGTCTATCAAGTTGGAAAAGAGGAACAGTGGAGGAAGAAGAGATGCTTGGGACGATTCTGGGTATTCTGAGTTGGATGATGTAGTGTTGAAAATGTCAGAAAAAGTCTTTCCTAGAATGCTACCATTTTAAACAATTTCATCAGCCTTCGTCAAACGAAGGGAGAATTATCAAACATTTTGAAAAAAATAGACCAAGGGGCTGCCTCATTTGTGGGGCTAAATTCAGTTAGCTTTCCATTTTCGCATTAGGTTTGTTATAGATACAAGTTGTTTTACATTGGACAATCCACAAATATTCTTTGCCTAAGTTTCTTATTCATATAATGTTAAATTGTAGAATTCTTGAAAAATTGTAATTCACATTTTACTGAATATTAGATACGCGTGTGAAAACCTTTAAACCTTACTAGCTCAGAAGATGAGCAGATGTTGCCATTTTAGTTATTAAATATGCAAAAATTAAGTGGAATTTAAAAAATATTTTATAGCTTATGGTAACTAAAATGTAGTAAACACCAATAAACAATAATTCCTTTAAATGACCATATTACCAGACCCCTATAGCTTGCAAATATAATTAAAATCTGGTTCCATAAATACTCTAAACGTTAGTAGTTTCATTTAGGGGTAACAGAAAAAAATGCCAGCAGGGTTTCAAAACAAATTTGAAAAACAGTTGCCTCCTTTAAGGTATTTGTTAGATAATAGCCTCCCCTTATTCATTTGAAGTTTCATATAATTAGATGTCATTGTGGGAGTGAACTAAACATATAAGAAAAATTCACATGGGTATTTTTGGAGAGGCTTTTGTGTTAGATTAATTGGAGTCTAAGAGGGTAATGGAAATGTAAGTATATTTCATTAAAAAGAAAGAAACATAGAATATGTAACTTCACATAATATTTTAGTTCCTCATTGCTACCAGCATCCTAATGACACATTCAGTTCTTAATCTTTATATGCCTTTTGACTAATTTAATGTATGCTGTTTAGGCTACAGGCACTAATCTCAAAGCTTCATAAGTTGTTTTCTTTTTATCAGTGAAACATTTTGGGGATATGCATAGTTATTTAAGAATTTTTTAAAAACAATAAAGCAATGCCTGAGTTAAAATATTAAATTTGAGTGAGTGGAATTGTGTTACCTTAACAATATTAATATTTTACAAATGTTCTGTCTCAAAGTTTTTGGATCAAATCAGCTTGAACAGCAAGTATTTTTGTTCATCTAAATTTTAAATTTAAATTATAACAGTGATTGAAGCTTATCTAAAGGGTCAGAATTTATTTAATGAACAGTATCTTTACAGTATCTCCTAAATTCTGCCTTTATTTTTGATATACTTAAAAAAATTTTACCATTAAAAAGGTAATTCCAGAATGGTAAAGATTTGGGGGAAAAAAAAAAAAAAAAAGCATACAAATCAAACATAGCCTGATTTCCATAATACAAAGTGTAAATGTGTGTATTTACATTTGACCGCTAAAGCTTCCTAATTGTTGCAAAGCCATTTATTAAAGGAAGGGTAATATTTTCCATGGATAGTGATGGTGTAACTGGACATCCATAAGCAAAAAACAAACAAAACAAATGAAACCCTCAATTTAACTTAAAACTCACACTTTATAAAAAAACTAACTCAAATGAATTATAGATTTAAATGTAAAACTATGAAGACTTTTAGAAAAAAAAATATAAGAAAAAATGCTTGGGGCTTGGGACTTGGGATCTAGGGCAAAATGAAGACTTTTCCTAATCTATAAAAGAAAAAAAAGTAGATAAATTGAACTTTACCAAAAAAAAAAAGAAAAAAGTTATTATGTAAAAAATGGAAAGGCTGAAGATTGGGAGAAAATATTTGCAAGCCACATATCTGACAAATAATTTACATCTAGAATATAACTCAAAACTCTCAAAACTCAGCAATAGTACCACAGAAAAATCAAAAATGGGCAAAAGACATGAATAGACTTTCCACTAAGCATGCAATATGTGTAACAAATAAGCACACAAAAAATATATTGAACACACTAGATAGTAGAGCAATGCAAATTAAATCAAAATGAGATATTACTACACACCTATCAGAATGGTTAAAATGTAAACATAAATAAATAATAATACCAAATGCTGGCAAGAATGCAGAGAAACTCGATTTCTCAAACACTGCAAGTAAGAATGTAAAATGACAGAAGCACTAACAAATCATTGGGTAGTTATCTTAAAACCAAGCATATTGGCCGGGCGCGGTGGCTCACGTCTGTAATCCCAGCACTTTGGGAGGCCAAGGTGGGCGGATCACGAGGTCAGGAGATTGAGACCATCCTGGCTAACACGGTGAAACCCCGTCTCCACTAAAAAAAATACAAAAAATTAGCCAGGCGCAGTGGCGGGCGCCTATAGTCCCAGCTACTCGGGAGGCTGAGGCAGGAGAATGGCGTGAACCCAGGAGGCGGAGCTTGCAGTGAGCTGAGATGGCGCCACTGCACTCCAGCCTGGGTGACAGAGTGAGACTCCGTCTCAAAACAAGCAAATAAACAAACAACAAAAAAAGGCCAAGCATATTGTTACCATATATTCCAGCAATTGCAGTCTTGGATATTTATCTCAGAGAAATAGCAACCTATATTAACACCAAAATTTATAAACAAATATTCATAGAAGCTTTATATATAGTAGCCAAAAACTGGACACAACTCTGTCCTTCAATAGATGAATGACTAAATAAACTGTGATATGCACATTCCATGGAATATTAGCAACAAAAATAAACAAACGATTTATACATGTAACAACTTGAGTCTATCTCAGAGGCATTATCTTTAATAAAAAATCCCAATCTCAAAAGGTTATACACTGTATGATTCACTTTACATAACATTTTTTAAATGGCAGTGCTATGGAGAACAAGAACAGATTAGTGATTTATAAAGGATAAAGTGGGGAGGCAAGGTAGAACTATAAAATCAAAAGGAAATTTCTTTGTAGTGAGGAAACAGTTTGGTCTTGATTGTGGTGGTCATTACATACATCTCTGCACACACACACACACACACACACACACACACACACACAACTGGTGAGAACAGTCTGAAATCTAGTTCACAGCATATACCAGTGTCAATTTCCTAGTTTTCATGTACATTACAGTTATACAAACTGTTACCACTGGAGGAAGTTTAGTAAGGGTGTACAATTCTCAGGACTATTTTTGTAAATTACACTAAATTATAATTATTTCAAACTAAACATAAAAATATAAATAATTTAAAAAGAGCAGAAATTAATGAATTTTAAAAATTATGTTTAATTTAAAGAAACAAGTAAAATAGCCAAAAGTCCGACAAATACGATGATTAAATAGATACTATGTGGGAATAAAAGAGGCAACTATAGATTTAACAATATGTAAATAAAACACTTTAAAAAATTTGCCCTATGTATAAAAAATTTTTGAAATAATTATTTGCAAATATAAATTAAAATACTGTGAAAAAACATTTAAAAATTTGAATCCGTTCTTAAAAGCTGCATGCCAAAAATCATCCCTGCCAAACAACTCAGAGGGAAATTTTACAAACATCAAAGAATGAAAATGCACCTATATTTCACAAATGTTGCACATTAATAGATAAGGTCACGAGGCAATGTGTCTAATTCTGTTATCGCACTAGAGAATTCTTGAGAAACCCAAGCTGAAGAGGACATACGCAACAGAAATAACTCAGTTATGGATAGAGAGGCACACATCATAAATAAAGTTAGACAAAATCATGTACATGCAAACTTGAAATTCATGAGAAAGATGAGTTTTCTCAGCACACTAAGAATTACTTATAAATTAGAATATCAATTGATGCAATGTACTACATTAAAGCACTAAAGGAGAAAAACATTTATATCAAGAGATGCAAAAAGCAAATCCATTAGATTTCCTATTAGCAGATATTATGTATGTGAGAAATTTTAAAACATTTTTAGTAATTTCGGTATAGCAAAGAACATCCTTATTTAGAGAGAGTACACAAATATGTAATACATATATTTATCATTGGCAAATATTAGATCATTTAAATCCAAGAAAACAATAAAGAATTTTCTTGTACTTGGAATAACAATTAGTGGAGGAAGAAGAACATATAGATAAATTAAGAAGAAAGCAGTCCTTTCATAGATGATGTAACTATAATAAAAGAAAACCCTATAGGTAGCTGTAAAATAGAAGATTTAATTAAAGAACTTAGCAAATTTTTGGATGTAACATCAACTTTGAGAAATCACTTACATTCTATATACTAGTTATAAACAGTAAGTATACATCATATCTCTTTTCAAAGTCCCGTTCATAAAGATAAAAGTATGATGTACATAGAAATAAATTGAACTAATATGCATAAGACCTTCATGGATAAAATTATAATATTTTTGAGAAATCTCTTTGAAACGTCCTACAATGAAAGATATTTGAAGTTTATGAATGGAAAGATACAAACATTTAAAACATTAAAAGCATATTTATAAATTCAATGTAATTCCCCAAAAAATTTCAAAATTTCACCAATGTTTATAGAGCATGAGACTTTTATTTCATCTAAGAGAGAACAATTACCAGTTCCAGTTATGTATGTTATTCATATGAGAGGAGAAAATTACCAATCTACATTCTATAAATAGTCTGAATTATGAGAAATAATAAACATTGAACGCTTCTAGGAAAAAAATGTAGGAGATTATGTAACATGTTTTTGGTAAAGAAAAATTCTTTAAATAAAACAAGGCTGAGCAACATGTAAAAGAAGAGTTTGAAAAACTTAATTAAAATAATATAAAGTGTTTTTGTCAAGAGCTATAAATAAGAACTGTAGAAAAAACAAGTTATAATCATGAAAATGGTATATACAAGTAATATGAATGGAAAACGATTAATATTCGTTTGGAATATTTCAAAATTTTATCCTTTATTCTGGGGATCCTCAAAAGGGATTTTTAAAAAACTTGTATTATCTTCTATCTCTCTCTAAGAATTTTTTTATCTTTAATCTCTCTCTAACAGTTAGAGGAGTATAGACTGGCAGGCTTAACTTTATTTGTATAAAAGAGGAGAGGTAGTAATGGCATCTGCTCCAATGCAAAAGTAAACAAAAATCATTTGGCATGGTAATTTGCGTTCTGACATTCTATGTCCTCCCTAAACATACCACTCCACTTCTTTAAAGAGTTTATTATGTGCCTTAACCTGTAGGCCAAAGCAAATGCTGTGCAAGCAGGATAGTATGTGGGAAATATTTCTTCCACAGACAATTCTTAACTCATCTCTTCAATCTTTGCCCCACTTAAGATTTCTTCTCTCTACAGTTGTCAGATACAAGGCTGCCTTTTTGTTACCTCTAATTGACTTTATCCATTAAAACGGTAACTCACATTTTCAGTTCAGAAATAAATCTAAATCTTCCGGCTGTTGAAATCTTCAACTCTATGTCCCGCGTGTCCATGTGAAGAGACCACCAAACAGGCTTTGTGTGAGCCATAAAGGTTTTTAATCACCTGGGTGCAGGTGGGCTGAGTCCGAAAAGAGAGTCAGCAAAGGGAGTTAGGGGTGGGGCAGTTTTACAGGATTTGGGTAGGTAGTAGGAAATTACAGTCAAAGGGGGTTGTTTGCTGGTGGGCAGGGGTGGGGGTCACAAGGTGCTCAGTCGGGGAGCTTCTGAGCCAGGAGAAGGAATTTCACAAGGTAATGCCATCAGTTAAGGCAGGAACAAGTCATTTTCACTTCTGTGATTCTTCACTTGCTTCAGGTCATCTGGATGTATTCCTTCAGGTCACAGTGGATATGACGGCTTAGCTTGGACTCAGAGACCTGGCAGTCTAGTTTTCAAGTTTTTTTGTTATTATTAGTTTATTCTACCATATGGAATTTATTCAAAGTGTTTACACTTGAAAGTGAGAGGAATACAAATATATATACCTTGGTTTCATTTTTAATCAGAACAGTTGTATTTTTTAAATGAAAACATTGATTATTTATTTTATTTATTTATTTAAATGAATATTTCTTCAGTAGAAAGAGTGCCAGAATGTAAACAAAGTAACTTAGCACCAATAATTTTAAATATAGCCAATAGTTTTAAGCACTTAATATTTGCCAGACGTGTTGGTTAATACACCTTATGAATATCTTAGTCACCACAACAATCATGTGGGTTGTGAATAATTTTACTAATTTTTTGAAAGAAAGAACTAAGGAAGTTTACTTATGATCTCACAGTTGGTAAATATAGTAAATGAGCTAAGCTAAGTCTGATGCTAAAGATGGTTTTATTACCTGTACAAAAATTTCTCATCTCGGGATTTTTAACCTAGCATTTAGAAATTTCTTTTAGGGTGCTTGTAGCAATAATCATATATGTTTTTAAATAGGAAAGCAGGCAACATTTAAAAAAGAAAAAATGAAATAACTGAAAATGGAGAATCTGAATAGGCTGGGTGAGTTAGGCAGTAGAACGGCAACCAGCATTATGGTGAGTTAAGAAGAATACCATGGATTTCTCTTTCGTAAGACAATTATAGAAAGTTCTGTATTAGTAAAATTGAAGACTACATGTAAAACATAATTACAGTGAAATACAATAAAATCACAGGCATTTACAAGGATTCCTTGATCTCTTGAACCGTGTTTAACAGTGCTTATTACCACCTTTGTTAATTTCTTCAAACCGACTAAAAAGGTGACAGCCTTCGTAAAACTTGAATAGTCAGTAGATTTCTGTATTCACAGGAGAAATTGTATACCTAGCACTAGTCTGAGCTGCTTTGCATGCACCACTGATGCTCAATGTAATGCTGCGATTAAATCCAGATGCTTTTTTCCACTTGTAAAATTATATTGAAGAAAGGATAATGTACAATATTAATCATGTCATTTTACTTGATAAATCATAAGGGGTTCTCCTAAATAATCAAAGGCACTAAATAATCTAAAAACATAAATGTCATTAAAAGAAAATAAGTGAAATTCTCCCATGGGTTAACAGTTCAATTAAAATGGATATGCTTCATCAACACCTGCAATCTGCAAGATGAGTAGATTAGGGAACATCATCCGTGAAGTAATGGAGAAAAAAAAAGTCAAGATACCAGTATCAGCATAAAGAGTTTAGAGATAAATTCTAATAGTTTAAATGTTCAAGCCTAACTTACAGCCAGTCCTCTTCATTAACAGACTTCAGGGTATAATTTCAGTGATTAAAAAAAAAAATATTTAATATCTAGCAAGTGATGTTTATTGAAAGAAGTGTTATTTAACAAGTCCATATACACAAATACCTCTCCTTGTTCACTAAAAGTTAATACATAAATGCATAAATTACAATACACAGCTCAAATTATATATAGATATATGAACAAAATTATATTTAAGTACAAAATCTGGAGAGCCTTACCTATGCTTGAAGAAACCTTAGATCCTTTACAAATAATTTTCTGGATTGCAAAAAAGCATGGAATTTTGTGAATTGTATTCAGTTGAGTTCAAGTATACAAATATTTCAGAGACCCTGCAAGAGAAAAGGAAGTTTTATAAATTGTTTTGAGGTACATACACTTTATGAGAACCAGAAAAAGAAACAATCATTTTAAATAAAATGTGGTATTTTGAGATGTTAATATAAAGATACTCACACATGAGATTATGAGGGGTGACAGGAAAAGAGATGGAGAGCTGGGTATAGGAGAGTTATGGAGCAATGTGAAAGTCACAGAGGTATGAATGAGTGACTGACATGGTTTGGCTGTGTCCCCCGCCAAATCTCATTGAATTGTCATAATCCTCACATGTCATGGGAGGGACCCAGTGGAGGTAGCTGAATCATGGGGATGGTTACTCTCATGCTGTTCTTGTGATGGTAAATGAGTTCTCATGAGATGTGATGGTTTTATAAGGGGCTTTCTCCCTTTTCTCGGCACTTCTCCTTCCTGCTGTCATGAAGAAGGACGTATTTCCTTCCTTTTTTGCCATGATTGTAAGTGTCCTAAGGCCTCCCCAGTCATGTGGAACTGTGAGTCAATTAAACCTCTTTCTTATATAAATTACCCAGTCTCAGCTATACCTTTATTAGCAGCATGAAAACAGACTAAGATAATGACTCTTTCCACCCCTATTCCCAAACAGTTAATACGGTGAGCATCTTGGACAAGGCTGGAGTGTGGATAACTCTACACAATTTGGATCTATTCCATGATGATTAGAGACTGTGGATGTTAAGCAGAAAAGTGAAATAGTTGACTGTTTTCCAGGAGTTGATAAAGAATGGCATGGTGCAGTAGAGGCTACTGCAGGAAGTCAAAACTGATAAAGACCTTCATACATTGTCAGAAGCAGGGTCTAAAGAGGAGAGGCAAAATTTTACAGATATTTTTTAATACAATTCATGTAGTCTTGTGGAGAGATAGATTGATGTGAGGAGTGGAGAAAGCCAGAGGAAAAAAAGTGAAATATATGTTTGTGTTTATAGCTTGGTCTCCGTGTTATAGCTGAATAGCATAATTCAAAACATGGTATTGACAGGTAGTATGAATAGGAGGCTGGGACTGAGGATTTAACAGGACCTAAAATGCATACCTTTTGAGTATTTTTTAATGTTCGAAATGCCTATGAGATGTATAAGTGGAAACATCCTGTAGACAACTATAATTCTTCAAATAAATGACAGGGAGAAAAGTTATAGAATCATCACTATTTAGACATTAGTAGAAGCCGTAGGAATCTTTGCAATCCACCGGCAAGAAATTATGGATCAGAAATAAGAGGTCTTTTTTATTGTTGAAGGCTTATAAATAAACACTCTTAGGAAATCAGTTTCAATTTGTTGGAGGATTTAAATTCTCATGATCAATATGAGTCATGATCAATATCAATGTTTTTCTTCCTACATTATAAGGTGGAAAACAATTTTTTTCCACTTTAAGTGTTTTCCCTCAAGACTAAATCCACCAGAAATGAGGAAAAGAAAGCAGCAAAGGTATCTGCCATTTATTGTGTTTTGGGGGCCAGAGTTTTTTTAGAAGCTGATTATACACTTACCATTGTCAGAGAAGTAAAAGATAGAAGCTCACCATTAGTAACTCAGGGTGAAATTAAAGCCCAACACAGAACTGATGGGGAATGAAAGTAGTTTGTACAGAAAATTTAAAAGGTTAACTCTCCAGACAACAGTTCCTTTGCTTTGGCTCTCTCCTAGTTTCAGAATAGAAAAGTAAATAGCAAAAGAGAAATCTCCTAGGTGTATATCATGTCATCTCATAGAGATGTGTAAAAGATAAAAATGCCGCTAGCTTTCAGAATGACATTTCAACTATTTGCTTCTCTGAGAAATTAACTGTATCCAGCTTCTTGTTCATTTTCCACTTCTCCAGTCCCCTTCCCCTCAATTCCCCAGTTGTCTGTGCTTCTAAACAGTGCATGTCTTTTAACCTGTACACATTGATTTAGATCCTGCTTAATTTCATAATCTTTTCAGGCCACTACTGTTCACTTAGACAATATCCCCTTAGCTTGGATTTAACCATGAACCATTGATCATTTACTTGGTTTCTCTTGGAGTTCAATGAAATCATTCTGGTTTAGTTCAAAAGGACATTGCGTTTGGGTAAGAGAACCTATTTGTTATACCCTTGCTTGTTACTATTCCCTCTACCAGTTCTGCTCTTCCTTTCTCCCTTGCATCAGTGTTGGGCTATGTCATTAAGCCCAACACTTTCCACAGCATCACCCTTCCTCTACCATTGTAAGTACACATGCACAGTTAGCCATCACTCTCTCCCATGTGCTACAACACGAGGCACATGCTGCTATTGCAGCGCTCTCCATATTTGGGAGCTCCTTTGAGACAATAACCATCTGGGTTAATGTTCATCCATCCTACTTGGTATCTACCATAGTTCTTAACACTCAATAACACACAGTTGTTAAACAATCTGTTAATTGTTGTCATATCGCAAGATGTAAATGCTGTATCTTTAGTCACGTCAATTTTGATATTTTATGTCTAGACTCCTGATGTCACAGGAGATGTTCTTATAAATCCTAAAAATATGAAAAAGAGAGAGAGGGAGTCCCAAAGATAGATAAACAGTCTTTTGAGATAGAATAAAACAAATATGGAAAATGCAAATTTTTACAGCCTTCATAGCAAATGTCCAGCTCTAGGGCTGGTAATGTCATGGGCTTATAGGTGGACACATATTCATGTGTTATACCTTTTGCTCAGAGACTCTCAGCACTTTTTCAAAGCCATTTTTTTATGTAATAAAATAACTGATAGTGGTATATCTGATCTCAGCATACAAGTCACAAAATCACTATCAGAAAAATAGGTTTCCATTTCCATATTTTACTTTTTAATTGTACATCGACAAACTATAGTTGTATATCTTTATGGGTTACACAGAGATGTTATGCTTTTTAAATATGTGAAATAATTAAATCAAACATTCAAATATTCATCACAAGTGTTTAACATTTTTTGTAATAGGAATATTTCAGATCTAGTGATTTTGAAATGTATGGAAATCAATTATTAGCTATACTTACCATGATATACAATAGATATTCCAAAAAAAAAATTAAATTTATTTCTCCTGTCTAACCGAAGCTCTATACCCTTTGACTATCATCTCACCATTACCCTCACTCCTCAGCCTTTGGCAACCATCATTCTACTCCCTGCTTCTATGAGTTTGATTGCTTTAGATTTCATATATACAACAAAGGAAATAATCAACAACAAAGGAAATAATTAAGAGTGAACAATCTTAGATTGGGTAAAATATTGCAATGCATATATCAGATAAGGAATTTAATAACAAAAATATATAAAAATCTCAAACAACTTTATAGAAAGTAAAAAAAAAAAAAAAAAAAAAAAAAAAATTCCAGTTAAGAAATGGGAAAATGACTTGAATAGACATTTCTCAAAAGAACACATATGGATGGATAACAGATATATGAAGAAATTCTCAAAATTACTAACCATTAGGAAGGTGTGATACATATTAAAAGTTCAATGTGGTATCAGCTCACTTTTCTCAGAGTGACTATAAACAAACAAAAGATAACAAATGTTGGTAAGGGTGTGGAGTAAAGGGAACCTGAGATGGATCAGGGACCTTGTCTTAGGGACCTGTGGGCTTCCACCAAACTGGAAAGTAAAGGAAAATGTTGAGTTCTTTCAAGGGAAATTCCTGTCAACTAACTATCCCTGAAAAGTAAATAAGCAACTTGATAAACAAGAACGTAATAGTAGCCTAAAATAATAATGAAGAAAGCTAGAATTGTGAAATGTTTGGTTCCCTATAGAAACAAATGATAACATTTTGCCATTTGTCTCTGAGTTGTTTTTCAGAAACCTGGATCGCCACCAAGCAGTCCACCAGCATATAGACCTCAGGTAAGAGGTAACTGAAGACCAAACTCTGATCACCAGTGTTTTAAACTTCCTCCTCCAGGGCCTGGAGGAAGTCACGGTCATGAGCCAAAACGTGTCTGCTTACCTTAAATTTGCAAACAAAGTTTATCTTCCTTAACCAGCTGCCAGTGAGGAAATCTTTGAATCTACCTATGGTCTGTAAGCTCCTGCTTCAAGATATCCCAGGTTTTCAGGACAAAAACAATACCCTCTATGTATTGATTTATAATTTTGCCTGCAACTCTGCTTTCCGGAAATTTACCCCTGCCTTTAAAAACCCTAAAATCTGCTAGCCATTGGAAAGATTAAGACTTAAGTGTGAACTGCCTAATCCTCCTTGCTTGGTGCCCTGCAAATAAATGCTTTCCTTTCTTCCTCCAGAAACCTCGGTGTGGATATCTGGTCTTAGTGCACAAGGGAGTGGACCCGAGTAGAATTCTATAACAAATCCATGCACACTGATGGTAGAAATGTAAATCAGTAAAACCATCAAGAAAAACAGTATGAAGGTCCCTCAAAAAACTAAAAACAGAATTACTGTATGATCCAGAAACTCCACTTCTGAGTATATACCCAAAAGATTTAAAATCAGCATGGCAGAGAGGTATGGGCACTTCCATGTTCACGACAGCACTAATCAAGCCAAGATACAGAATCAACCAAAATGTGTATCGATGGACGAATGGGTAAAATGTGATACATATACACAGTGAAATACTATCATGCCTGAAAAAAAAGAAAAGAAAAGAAAATTCTGTTCCTTTCAAAAACATGGATGGAATTAGAGAACGTTTTACTAGGTAAAATAAGCCAAACATAGGAAGATAGAGTCCATTTATACTATCTTTTCTATGGGTCTCATTTTCACCAGTAATTCCTTTGCACTAGTGAAGCAACTTTGATTTGTTAGCTTAGTTTCATTTATCAGGTTTTTAAATCAATTATGTTGATCTACAAATCTATACAAGTATTTAAGTATGAAGAGTTAATATTTGGATGCTTTCCATATTGCTTCATAAATTGACTATATATGCATTTATCAACATTTATCGGTTCCATTTAAAAATAATGAATGGTTTGGCTATCCAAGTCCATTGCCAATTATTTATATATATATATGACATATATGTATGACATATATATGACATATATATATACACAGAGACATATATATATAAATGCTATTAAGACTTTCTAATCCCCTTCACCCCTTCATTATCATGAATTTAATTGTCTTCCATGCCCCATCAACATGTCAAAAAAATCTATAGTTCTTTTATTCTCAGATTACTGTTGTTCAAATGATGTATAGGATACTTTCTTATGGATAATGATATCGATATTTGTCTTAGTCAGCTTTAGCTGCCATAGCAAAATACCATAGACTGGGTGGACTAAACAGTGGACATGTAGTTTTTCACAGTTTTCGAAGCTAGCAGTCCAAAATTAGGCTGCAAGTTTGGTTTATAGTGAGGGCCCTCTTCCTGGTTTGTAAATGGCTGCCTTGCTGAGTCTTCTTGAGAAAGAGGGTGATCTCTCTGGTGTCTCTTGTTATAAGGGCACTAATTTTGTCATGATAGTCCCACTCTCATGATCTCATCTAAACCTAATTTCCAAAGGTGTCATTTCCAAATACCATTACACTGGGGGCTAGGACTCCAATATTTATATTTGGGAGAGACAGAACCTTTCAGTCTATAACAATATTTACAATCAGTTTTATAGTATGTTACTTAAATTTAGGCTCATCGCTATTTTAATTAATTCTAATTCCAGAAATCATTGCTACATTTGCTTATAGTATGGCCTTGCCATTGTGAACAAATAAGATTGACTTATCCTTTGGCTCTTTCTTATTTATCTTCCAGTGATTCCTTTCCAAAAGTTCTATGAGTGCTATTTATGAGTCATTCTTTATTTGAGAATATTTCCTGGTTGCCATCCACATGGACAACAATTTAATTTGGTTTGGTGTAAGATTCTTCAAACATACCTCTTCCCTAAATGTGTTCATTTATTCATTGTCTCATGGCTTGTACTGTTGCAAAAAAAAAAATCTTAATCTAATCTGATTTATGTGTGAAATTTAACCTTCATTTTCAACTGTCTCAGCATACTTAGGACTATAATTTGTTCTTCCAGCACTGACAGTAATGAAAACAACAACAAAACCAAACCATCTTTCTTGGTTAGAACCTACTTTAAGCCATTTGTCTGAAACATCATTAATACTTGCATTTGTATCAGCCTGATGGGTTTATCTTGTATGATGTCCAGAAAAGTCAATACACTGAGAACAGCAGGTATTTCAGCAAAGAAAGAGTTTAACGAACAGAGGCCAAACCAAGGGGTAGGATGAGACTCGCTTCTCAAATCTGCCTCCTCTGGAGCTAAGAGGGTAGGGTTTTTAAGGATAATTTGGAGGGGAGGGGGCAGGGAATGGGTGCTGCTGGTTGGTTGGGGATGAAATTAAAACAGGGTCCAAACTGTCTTTGTGCACTGAGTCAGTCAGTTTCCGGGTAGGAGTCACAGGTCTGGTTGAGCCAGTTTTCTGGTATAAGTCATGGGTCTGGGTGGCATCAGCTCATCCACCGAAATGCAGAAGTCTGAAAAATGTCTTAAAGATCAGTCTTAGGTTTTGACAATAGTGATAAAAGCAATAGGAGAAGTTACAAATCTAAAGGCCTCTGGCTTCATGACACAGGAGCAGTAGATGATTGCAGAAAAGCAAGCTAGGGAACAATGACTGGTTATTGTTTAACAATGTATAAACTTAGCGGAATTCATGCCCCTCCCATAATCCTAAAATTGGGGGGTTTCATTAGTCTTACAAAGGTAATTTCAGTCTCAGAGCAAGGAAGAGGCTAGTTTGGGGAAGAACATGTTATCACCTTTGTTTTAAATTTAACAAGGGCAGCCAGCTTGTGAAATTGTAAGAAAGATGGAGTCACCTATGTCAGATTTCTCTCACTGTTATAATTTTTGCAAAAATAGTTTCATGATGTGAATAGGTATATTTTACTTCATGTCAGAAATTGATTTCTTATGATTACTTCTTAAGTTATTGTTCTTTATTTGTTCTTCTCTTCTTTAGAAACACCTGTCTCTGGTAATAGTATTTCTGAGTTCTTGCCACTCCACATGTATCAGCTTTCTTTTTGTTGTTGTAGTTTCTCTGTTTTTATATTCTGTGGAGAGTCTTGGGTTTGTCCTCTTAATCTAGATTTGATTTTGGAGAGAGCAATTTTTATTTTATTTACTGCCTGCAGTATACTTCACAACTTGGCAATTGTGTTTTACTTTCTGGAAAATGCTTGCTTATTTCACGAGTCTCACTTCTTATCTCATTTTGGCCTATTTTTATCTCCTGGCTTCTGTTCATCTTCACCTCTCTTGTTCTCTAATCATGCTGTTCTTTTGATTTATCAAGATCATTCTACTGGCATTTTATATTCTAGTAAGGGTTTTAAATCTTTTTTCCTAAGTTTATTTTTGTGAATTTATAGTACTTTATTATTATTATTATTATTATTGTTAAACACTGCCTCTCGGTCTTGAAAATAAAAGTCTACTTCACTCCACCTGACCTGCCTCAATTGGCTGCAGCAGAAAAAAATATACTTTATGTATTTTATATTTCTCTGTGCCCCCTGGGAATGAGTCCTAACCGCCGTATCTAGAATCCAAATTCACATTCCTGTTCACTTGTTAGTTTCTAGTGAGGATCACCATACTATAGACTTGGTCATCATTTCGGGCTTTGTTTTCTTTCTTCCATTCCATTTGTCTAGTTAAATTTTCTGAGCTACCATTTTGAATTACTTTTCATTGTTAAATTGACCCAACACTCTTGTATACCCATTTTGTCTATCTGAAATTCTTCTCTTTCTCTCTTCATTCTGAAAATTCTGTGAGCATTGATTCTTTCTCTGACAATATGTTTTTTTTCATGCTAACTCTATTTCACAGGAGTTATGTGCCATTTTAGTCTATCTCCTTCACTAGTCTCCATTTGTGTTCTGCGACACAGTGGCTAGGCTTTACTTCCTAACCATGTAACCTTCAGAGGTTACCTTACCAACCACCTAACCCCTTTAAACTTCACATGCAAAATTAAGATTTTAACATTTATTCTCCAAAGGTTTGCTTTTAAAAATAAATACACACCATGCAATGCTGCTTCCATATAACTCCTGATATATAGCATTGGCTTCTCATGAATTGAGCTAATATCATTCCTGTAAATTGCTGACTTTCAGTGATTATAGAAAGGTGGGCTAAATACTTCAGTAATCTGATTACTGGAACAGAAACAAATAGTTTCATGGGGCAGAACCTCATGATTCTGAGTTCAGACATAGGCAACCGAGTAGGAGAGATACATCTTAATGTGAAACGTTTGATCTTGTTTAAATTAGTTAAAGTTCAAAAACACCAATTTGTGGGTAGGTAGTATGTCCAAATTAACCTATAAATGCTTCACGGTTAGCAGGACATTTTCCTCAATTAAAATTGGAATTAATATTTTGTGGTGTCAACTTAAATTAATCAAAAGGGTCAGATTCTAGTAGAAAGAGTATTTATTGAAGTGCCAAACTTGAGGATGGCTGCCTGGAAACCACAAATTCTAAAGAATGGAAACGAATGTTTTGAAGTATAGACGTTTAGGATCACTTATCTAGACAAAGTTTCAAGAAGCTTAACAGAATTTCAACATTATTCTATGTAAAGCTTAATGCATAGTTTTTAAACATCTGATTAGGTGAGTTTTTTTGTATGTTTGTTTGTTTTGTTTTGTTTTGTTTTCGGAAAGGTAGAGTTAACATGGCACACTGAAGATGTAGCAGTCATGGTGTCTTTTGTGCTATCTGGTCTGAGTTAGGTATAGAGACAATCTGCAACAAAGAACAGTGATTATAAGCAGGAACAGGGGCAGGAGATCTTGTCTCTGATCTCTCCTAGTATCTTACAGGAGAAGAATAATGAGGAAGAGAGTTAATTTATAATCTAACAAGCAGAAGTTACACACATTCCACATGACTCAGCCTCCAGGGCTTAACTTCCTACTTGGCATCATAAATTTAGATCATTTTTAAGTTTGTTTTTTTCTTTTACCTTATTTTTTTTTCTTTTTTGCATTTGTTTTTATTTTAAAAATTCAACTAGGAGCTAGGTTGAATGAAGTTCTTACTCTGATTTCAGTACTTGGGGCCTGACATTTGTGGTAGCCATCTGTTTTTTTCTTCTATTAAGGCTACTAGGGTTCATTCTTCTCTTTCTGTTTTATTTTTCATTTCTTAGTGCTTGAATTCACCTCAGTTATTTTAAGTCACCCTTCATTGTTGGAAGATGAGAAAAAATCATTTCCTATTTTTAAATGTGTTTTTTTTTATTTCTTAAACTAGGTTAATCATTATTATTATTTTATTTTTAGGCTTAATTTTCTAGAAAAACAGCGGGGTATTAAGGTTTTTCTAATTTATTATAAATTCTGTAGTTCACACTCAAAACGAACAGACTATGTCATAGATATATTAAGATTATACTATGTGAGTAAATAATATATTACTGTATTGCTGTTAATATTCTTATTTTAAAAAGTTCATTATAGTTATACGTTAAGCTGATTGAGAACAAGTATCTTCATGTTAACTTCTCTGTTTCTGGTGCTTAGCCCAGTGTCTCACACAGAGTAGGCACTCAACTTGTTATTTTTCGATAATTTAAAGGAAAAATGGGCAAATGTATATTACAATTATCAATAACCTTGGCTAATTTTATTCAATTGGTTGCATGATTTTCAAAGGTGAATTCTTTTTTATAATTTCTTCTATGTTTGGATCCTGACATTATTAATCAATGCCTAGTATGGTGCTACAGAAGTCACACATTTACTGAGAACAATCCAGTGACCAAATACTGTTCTTCCAGACATTTCTGGCAAGTGAAGTACATGAGACTAAATATGCGAACAAAATAGAGAAGCTAAAAGTATCCACACTGTATTTGCCTCAGACCAAATTAATACACCCATATTTTGTAATTATTTATGCTTCCACCATGAGGCCTAGTTATCCACAAGCTTTCCTTGCAAACAATTGCATTGAGACTCGGAATAGAATTTAAAAGATTTCCTCAGAGATCTCATGAAACTCTACACTGGATGTTTTTTCTTTCTTCTCAAAGCTCTTTCAGTTCTATTTTGCCAGATTCGATTCCATGTATCATCTATGCCTACCACCTTAATATAGAGGGCCAGTCCACAATTTTCTTTCAGTGTGAATTTAATCATGTCACAACATATACATAAGTCAAAACATCATGTTTCACATCTTAAATATATACATTTTTATTGGTAGACTCTAATTCAATAAAGCTGGGAAAAATAAATTATTTCAAGTACTATTTTGAGTGTCAATTTTTAAAAAAGGCCTAGGATATAATCCACAGCTCTTTATGCCAGAAACTCACCAAGCTTAGCCTCTTTCCTATTCTGGGTTGGTTAGCACATCTTTCAGGACCTTGGTAAGCAGTTGTGCTGCCTCATCTTAATAACTAGCATACTTCGCAGACACAATAAGGATGATCTGTGAATTTCTAGTAATTTGTCAAAAATTCTATGTGGCTTTTTTCTCTTTATATGAGTAAGAGCAAGAGGAAATTTCTCCTGAAGCTCACTTGCTAAAAATAGAATGGCTTTCTAGTGAGAATAATTGATCCCTTTTTACAGAGAAAAATCTCTTTTTCCTTCAGTCATGTCTTTGTTTTGTAGGATACAGGACCTACCTTTGATCCAAATAAGCATATCATGAAAGTAAAATAGCACCTATGAGATTTGTGGAAATGAACTGTTAAAATGAACTGTTAAAAGTCTGTGAAAATTTGAAGGAGTTTTCCCCAGAATAATTCTAAGAAGTTTTGAAAGATAACATTATTGTAGCATTCATCTTTAATTTCAGTGTGTTGCAGTAAAAGGTTTTGGAATATTGCCCTAATAAACTTTGTCATAAATGAATTAAGAAGTTTGTGACCAGAAGATATGGTTAACTTTTTGGCTATTATTATCTTCTCTATTAAATACCAATAGATAGAAGAAATCCATTTAAAATAGTGCTTACAACATAGAATGTAATAAATTATATGCATACCATTTAGAAAATAATTAGAATGATTAAAAATCCACATTAAGTATATCCAAACAGATTTGTTAGGATAGATAAGTGACTTTTTAAAAGACTGGTAGCAATGACAATGAATCTTGAAAAATACATGCCTCTAAAACAACAACAAAGATGTAGTTAACTAATATCATATTCATGTATTCAATAAGTGATTATCTACAATGGGTAAGATATTCTTCAGGTGCTAGGTACACATCAAATCCAAGATCTCAGAGGGTGTGTAAGGCTAATAAATACCTAAAGAAAAAAATAAAATTGTGTTATGTGTGATTAAAACATAGATTCAAGTAATAGTGTTTGGTTTACTTTAGAGAAGAACTTTCTGAACTTTCTGAAGAAGCGACAGTTAATCTGTACTCTGCTTATCAGATACTATGCTAAGAAAAGAATTATATTTTCTGCATAAAAAGTGAGTATCTGTGGAGCATAAAGTGCATATTAGTCACTCTGGAGTTATAAAATTGCAACACCGTCTCTTCTCTCCAGGAGGCTGAAATATAGTATCTGAGACCTGGTGTTTACACACAGGTCTAATATAAGAGAATTTGCTTAAATAAGGTTACTCTAGTTTCGTTCACTATATTCCAACCCTATTATGAAAGTTCTCCACATTTTAACACTTTTAATCCTCCAAATGCATTATGAGGTAGCCTTTACTATTATATATAAGCAAACTGAGACTAAGGACTAAGTTTCCCTTGTCAAAAATATAATAGTTTGCCAAATTTGGGATTAAATTCAGTCTAGCATGCAGCTTACATTCTTAATTTCTATGATAAGGAATGAATGCTATGACATAAATGCAATACTATAAAATCATAAAAAGTAGGTTTCTGAGATGATCTGAGAAGATGGCAAGGTATATTTGTTCAAAGGTAAGCTGCTCATAGTGTATCCAAGGAAATGTGAAAGGAGTTATCTTTTAGAGATGTTTCCAAGACAACAATGACAACAATCACGTTGATACTAGATTGGCAACACAAATGTCAATAGTAGCTTAGATCATAAAAGACCCTGTGGAGTCCACCTAGAAATTTCTCTTGGGACATTTGCTCTATATCCACAAAGTGTTAATATTATAATCACTAACACATGTTAGTGTATCTTATAATATTAACATACTCAAGTGTTATGTGTTAACATTAAAAAAGGAGAGCCATGGTTATTAAGCAAAAATAAAAGAAAAAATATTAATGAGCAAATGTCTTATGGAGATACATTCATTTTGAAAAGCAATCAAGAAAATGGCAATTTAAAATGTAAGTTACATTACAATAACATTGACAAAGAAGAAAGAAAGGAAGGACAGGAGAAGGAATAGAGAGATGGTCCGGAAAGAGGAAAGAAGGGGAAGAAAGACCTCCAGCATCTCAAAAATGCGAAAGCAGCAATCTTCATATAGAGGAAATACCTTACAAACATATTTAAAAACCTGTTAACATTTCAAGTCCTTCAACAAAACAAGTTTGCTTCAATGAGTTAAAAACACATATAAATGTTTAATGAAATGATTTTAAAATGTATGGATGACTATCATAAAAACAATTAAAATGTAAATACATTTACTCATGTAAAAATACACTAACAATGAATTGAGTTGAAAAATTATGCATACAGACTTCCTATTTTGCCTGTAAATGGAAATATATTTTTGTCAGAGTCAGGTTTATTTGAAGCTAAGAGTTTATTTTAAAATGTAATAAATGTCTGCTAATCCAACCTTTTCTATTTCAATTTAATATATAACACTATGGCACTTTTATTCTATTAATATAAGAAACATATCAAAGTTAAAATTGCTATAAGTTTGAATACATTTATTAAGGTATATCTGTTCTTCTGTCTAGTTTAAAAGAAATCAGTTTTCCATATTTTTAAGTGTATTCGCTACAATTTAGGCATGGCTGATTTTGATTCTTCTAGCATTGATTTTTTTATTGCTTTTGTTTCTTTTAAAAGTGTTTGCAAGAGAGAGTGATTTGTACAAATATATTATTTAGCTCTGTTGTATTTTTTAATTAATATGTGTACACTGAGTTAATTATAGATTCACAGTCTGTTGTAATAAAATATTAGAGAGATACTATGAATGCTTTACCCATTTTTTCCCCGATAGTAACATCTTACAAAACTGTAATACAATATCACAACCAGGATTTTGACACGGGTACAGCCAAGATATGAGATATTTCCATTCTCCGGAGGATCTTTCATATTGAGCTTTTATAAACATACCCGTATCTCTCCCTTGTTCTGTCCCTAACCCTTAGCCTGTCCCTATCCCTTGGCAGTCACTGATCTGTTATCAATTTCTATAAATTTGCAATTTCAAAAATGTTATAAAAACAGACTATGCAGGGCTGGGCATGGTGGCTCACACTTGTAATCCCAGATCTTTGGAAGGCTGAGGAGGGTGGATCACTTGAAGTTAGGAGATCAAACCCTGCCTGACCAACATGGTGAAACCCTGTTTCTACTAAAAACACAAAATTAGCCAGGCCTGGTGGTGGGTGCCCGTAATCCCAGTTACTGGGGAGACTGAGGCATGAGAATAGCTTGAACCTAGGAGGCAGAGGTTGCAGTGAACTGAGATCAAGCCACTTCACTCCAGCCTGGGCCACAGAGTGAAACTCGGTCTCAAAAAAAAAAAATATATATATATATATATACACACACACACACACACACACACACATATATATAGATTATGTAATAGGTAAACTTTTGGGATTGGCTTCTTTCATTCAGCATGATTTAATGATAATTCATCTCAGCTTCACATATATTAATATTTTCTTTCATTTCATTCCTTAGTAGTATTCTATAGCATGAATGTATCATAGCTTGGTTTACTATACACATGTGAAGGACATCAAATTACTTCTAATTTGGGGCTATAACAAAGTTTTTTCATTTAGAAACTGTTATATAAATGGAATAATGCAGTATGTGACCCCTTGAGATTGGCTTTTGTTTTTTCATTTAACATAGTGCCCTTGAGATTTTTCCAGGTTGTTACATATGTTACTAGTTTGTTTTCTTGATCCCTGATTAGTGTTAGATGGTACATAAGAATCACAGTTTTTTTTAGCCATTGGCCATTTAAGGACAGGGTTATTGCTAGATTTTGGATACTATGAATATTAATAAAACTGCTATGAACATTTATTTAGGTTTTGGTGTTACTTTAGGTTGTCATTTCTCTAAGATGAAGGCCTGACAGTGCAATTCCTGGATCATATGGTAAGAACATTTTAGTTTTATAAGTAATTGCCAAATAATTTTCAGAATGACTACATCATTTTATGCTCTCACCTGCAATGTATAAATGATTCAATTTCTCCATATTCCTGTCAGCCTTTGGTATTATCATGATTTCATTTTGAAATATTAGCCATTCTGATAGGTGTGTTAGTATAGCTCATTGTGATTTTAACCTGCTATTTTCTAGTGGTGAATGAAGTTCAACATCTTTCTTGCTTATTTGCCATCTGGATATCCTGTTTGGTTAAATGTATGTTCAATTCATTTTTTCTCATTTTCTGATTGGATTGTTCATTTTTATCTGGTGAGGTTTTTGAGTTCTTTATATATTTTAGATAAAGATCTTTTGTTGAATAAGAGGTTTGCATTTATTTCTTTCCCAGACAGTAGCTTATCTTTTCAATTCTCTTAACAGGGTCTTTCACGGAGCAAGGGATTTTAATTTTGATGAAGTCCAATTTATCACTTTTTTCTTTTTATGCTTTGTGCTTTTGGTGTTAAACCTAAGAAGTCTTTGCCTAACTGCAGTTACAAAGATTTTTTCCTACTTTTCACGAAAAGATAGTGTCATATTTTGCATTGAAATACAATACACATTTATTTATATTAACTTTTGCATAAGGCGTGAGGCTAAGGTCAAGATTTTTTTTTTTTTTTTTTTTTTTTGGCATATGGATATCTTATTGCAGCAATATCATTTGTTTGAAAAGCTATTCTGGATGGATGTGGTGATTTACGCCTGTAATCCCAGAACTTTTGGAAGCCGAGGTGGAAGGATTGCTTGAGGCCAAGATTTCAAGACCAACCTTGCCAACACAGTGAGACCCTCACCTCTACAATAATGTTTTTTTAAAAATAAATTAATCAGGTGTGGTGGTATGCACCTATAATCCCAGCTATTTAGGGAACTGCAATGAGAGGATCTCTTAGCCCAGGAGTTTAAGGCTGCAGTGAGTCATGATTGTGCCACTGCACCCCAGCCTGAATGAGAGAGTAAGATCCTATCTTCAAAAACAAACAAACAAACAAACAGAAGGCTATGCTTTCTGCATTGAATAGCTTTTGTGCCTTTGTGGGAGTCTAATGTTAGGTTCTCTCTTCTGTTCTATTGGTTTATGACCTATTCTTCCACCAACACTACACTCTCATGAGTATATAGCAATATGGTAAGACAATGTTGAATAGACTCATCTCAAATTATTATTTTTCAAAATTGTCGTAGATATTCTAGGGCTTGTGGCTTTACATAAATATTTTAGAATAAACTTGTCAAAGTGTAAAAATATGAAACAAAACAACAACAAAACTTGGTGGGATTTTCATAGGAATATCACTGAACCTGTGAATTAATTTGAAGAGAAATTCAGCTTTACTATGTTGGCTCTTCCTGTGAGCATGGTATACATTTACATTTATTTGGTACTTCCTTCATTTCTTTTATCAGCATTTTGTAATTTTAGTGTACAGATACTGTACATGTTTTGTTAAGTTTGTACCTAAGTATTTTATAATTTTTTTGGAAAAATTATAAATGGTATTATGATTTTAATTTTGGTTTTGATATGTTCACTGTTACTATTTAGAAATGTGATTCGTTTGTCTGTGTGTCTATGCATGTGCTGCTTTCATACGCTACAACTTTGCTTAACTCTCATATTAGTTCTACGAAATGTTTCCACTTTGCAAATCACTTGAAATTTTCTACATAGATAATTGTATCATCAGCAAATAGAGACAGTTTGTCCTTCCTTTCCAATTTGTGCCTGTTATTTCTTTTTTACTTGATTCACTGTAGTTTTATGTTGAATAAGAGTGATGAGAATTGCCTTTTTTTGCCATGTTCTTCACTTTAGAGTGGAAACACTAAATATTTCAACATTAAGTATGATATTACTTTTTCCAATTTGTGCTTTTTTCCTTCCTTTCCAATTTATGCCTTTTATTTCTTTTTTACTTGATTCACTGTGGTTTTATGTTGAATAAGAGTGACAAGAATTGCCTTTTTTTTGCCATGTTCTTCACTTAAAGTGGAAACACTAAATATTTCAACATTAAGTATGATCTTACCTCTAGGTTTGTTTATATATCTTTATCAAGTTGAGATTTTTTTTTCTACTGAAAATTTGCTGAGTTGTTTATTATTATTATTACAAGTAGATGCTAGCTTTTCTCAAATGATTTTTCTGCATCAATTGATATAATCGTGTGATTTGCCTTCTTAGTCTGTTGATACGTTGGATTGCATTTTTTTTTTTTTTAATATGGAACCAGCTTTGCAAACTTCTAATAAATCCCACTCAATCCAGTGTATCATTTTTTAAAAACATTGTTCAACTCAATTTGCTAATATTTGGTTGAGGATTTTCGTGTCAAAGATTATGAGAAATATTCATCTTTTTTTGGTATTTATTTTTGTTTCTTGCTCTTGGTTTTGGGATCAGGGTAACATTATCCTAATAAAACGAGTTGAGAAATATTATCTCCTCTTCTTTTTCAGAAAAGAGATTGTGTCAAATTGGTGCTAATTCCTCTTTATTTAATGGAATTCTCCAATGAGATCATATGGGCCTAGATCATATGGTCATTCTATGAACTTTTAAATTATGAATTAAATTTCTTTAACAGTTTAATACTGTTCAGATTATTTATTTCATCTTGGTTCAATTTTAATAGCTTGTATTTTTTGAGGAATTGATCCATTTGTTTCCTAAATTGTTAAATTTTGGAACATAAAGTTGTTTGTAATATACTGTGATTATCCTTATCACAGGAGAGATTTTTCAGTGACAACCCTGCTTATTCCTGATACTGGTGATTTGTGTCTTTTTGCTTTGCTTTTGATGTTTGTCAGCCTTACTAAAGACTTACAATTGTATTAACATTTGGAGGAATAGGCTTTGTGTAATTGATTTTCTTATTTGTTTATTGTTTTCAGTTCCTTGATTTTTAATCTTATCTTTATTATTTCCTTTGCACTGCTTTTGTCAGATGCATGTGGACCAGAGTGACTCCATTTTGAGTGAGGGCTAGGAAAATGAGGCTGAGACTTGCTGGGCTACATTCCCAGACACTTAGGCATTCCTAGCCTCTAGAAGTTTATGGTTAAGGGAATGAATTAACAATGTTTACTAAGCAGACCCAGACTTGGGAGTGCCCAGATACCCCAATATCTGGAGAACAAAGGCATTCCTAATTTTGCTTTAAAGATTATAATATCAATTCTTGCACAATAAACTAATTAAGAAAATTAATCACTTATCCCAAACCCTTGTAGCAGAACACAACACATCTGTCCATATATACAAGCATTGTACATGGGGTGGGTGCGTTCCTCCTCTTGCTTTCAGGAACCTCCGACTCTGTCTATGGAGTCCTTTCACCACTGTGCTTTCTCAATAAACTTGCTTTTACTTTGCACTGAATTCTTTCTTGCTTGAATTCCAAGAACCCTCTTTTGGGGTCCGGATCAGGACCCCTTTCCTGTAACACTTTTACTTTAAATTACCTATGCTGTGAAATTTGAAATCAATTATTTGTAAAACAACATAGAGTTGGTTTGTGATTTTCCCTCCACTCCACCAATGTCTGACTTTAACTGGTATTTCTATATTATTTTCATTTAAGGATAATACTATGGTGTTATAACTTAAAACCATGATATTGTAACTTAAAACTGCTATTTTATGTTTTTGATTTATTTTCACTACGTGTTATTCCTCTGTATCTCTTTTATTACCATTATGAACTCTTTGTCTTAATTTGTTTTTTGTTGCTGCAATGAAAGGTCATAGAGTGGGTAATTGATAAACAACAGAAGTTTGGTTGGCTTACAGTTCTGGAGGCTAGGAAGTCTAAGAAAGTAGCACCAGTGTTTGCTGAGGGCTTTCCTGCTGCATTATCCCATGGTGAAGGTGGCAGAGCAAGAGAGTATGAGAGTGAGAGAGGAAGGGGCCAAACTTATCCTTTTCGTCAGGAATCCACATCTGTGATAACTAAATCTCTTCTATGATAACAGCATTAGTCCATTCACGAGGACAGGCCTCTCATGATCTAATTATCTGATAAAGTCCCACCTTTAAATACTGTTACCCTGAGGATTAAGTACCCAACATATGAACTTAAGGGAACACCTTCAAACCATAACATTCTTTCATATTCTTTTAGTTATTAATCATTTGCTTACTGTGTTTTCAGTCTCATTTCTCAATTTTATTTCATATATTCTGTTAATAATATGAAATTGCCTTAAGCTTCTTTATGTCCCCTACCCTAATCTGATTTAGCAGATCTTGTTGTCTTTGCTAAAAGTATCTTTCCCCAAATTTTCATTTTGATCACATTGTACATATTCTTCAGGATTTAGCATTGTACTCTCTATTATAGAAAATATGCTCTGCCTAATTTTCCCCAACCTTGAAACTTTGCCCCAAAACTTGCATTTCCTTTACTAAGAATCACTTATCTAAATATTTATTTTATGTCATGTATTTCTCAATTATGAAACCCATTGCTGCATTTTATAATTATTGGATTACTTATTTGTCCCCCATATCAGATTCTGAGCCTTTTGAGATCTGGGTTTACATTATAATTCTCTTTATATTCCTATTTCTTAGCCCTATATCTGACATATAGAATTCACTTGTTAAATTCCGGTTATATAACAACATTAAAACACTTCACATATAATTTATTTTAGTGAAAATATGTCAATAAAGATATTTTATTATTAATTTTGAACTTCTCTACTTAGAAAATAAAGTGTTAATTAACAAACACTAAAAATTTCTAACTATATGTTCAGTACTGAATTGGGTAGGGTTTGAAAATACATAAGAAGAGCAATCTACTCTCAGGTTATAGTAATCTGATTGATCAGGCGTGCTTCCACCATAAAATAGTGCAAACTATCCAAAAATTAATTGATTTTCAATGAAATGGTGGGTCAATGAGCTTTTGCACTAACCAGGAAGGAAAGATAGGAAAAAGTGTGAGTCTGAAAGCAATACTTTCCAAGCTATAATTTTCAATTGCTCCTGGATATTCCAATATTTTATTATGGCCAAACCAGTTTATTCATAGTTAAGATCAACAATAAAATAGAGGAGGGTAGCCAGAGAGTAAAAGAAGTTTTATTATGTAAACTTAGAAAAGTTAAACTTTCATGCGTTGCTTTTCTCTTTGCTTACAAATATTGAGTTTTAAATAAAATTATATCTATTTGTGAAGGTTATGAATAAAATAAGGAACAAAAATCTGGGTCTTATAAAAATGGAGGATCTTCAAAAAATAAGCAGAAAAATTATCAATCTGCTTATAACACTGAAAGAAATATTTTCTCATGATAGAAAACACTATACTCTAACATTTTTAATCCAAAATACTTTTTATGGACAAACTTGTCTGAACAGTACTCTCCTGAAAGCCCATAAACCCCTCTGAGATACTCTCATATTAATGAGTTTTAATGGTGCCTTTGAATAACACCTAGATGACTACAGCACTACTTAAAAGAGAAACACATCTCTCACACTAATTAGAGTTCTTGAATGACATTGAAAGAACGAACTGGTTAAATCATTTTCTGCAGCACCAGGTTTAATTGACATAGATATAATGCCAGTGATAATTTTATGCAATTGCAAGATCAGGAGTTTAATATATCTGGCAGTAAGGCAGGGATTTTCTTTCTCTGACAGTGCTGAATAAACCTCTCTAATCCTTTTCCTTTAGCTTTCCCTTATTTCTAGGCTTAAGTTTAATAAAAGGCTAAAAAAAAATCAAGATTCCTCTAGGCTTCTCAAAGCTTAAGCATAGAGAGAAAAAGATGTTATCTCAGGGAGGCTGTGGCTCAGAATCATTAAAAAGACTAATGGCAGGATCACAGGGCTAAGTTTACAATTCCCTTTGTATATCGCAGAGGCACCCTCTCTTGTAGTAAACACTTTATCTACTTCCATCTTGCTTCCAAATTGCCAAAACGGAGGCAGGAGTCCAAGAAGGATTGGATGATTATAGTTTATAAGGTGCTTAAAATGTTTCCTTGAATGTTCAATTTGGCTTACCTATGATGCTTGTTTATTCATTTACAAGTTATTCCAAAGCCTTGCTACATAGAACTAGGATATTTTGACAAAGTGAACTTCCACAGCATGTTTTCTGTAACATTTAATGTTTTACAGTTTAGAATTGTCATGTACTATAGAAGGCAGCATCTTATGGGCCATTTGGCAGAAGTGATAAAAAGCATAATATTTATGAAAGCCTCTGAAATAGGCCAAATGGTTTTCAGTGTAATCATCCAATTTTTTTTTACTTTGTTTTAATTATAAATTGAGAAGTGCAGAACTCAGGCATATCTAAAGGCTGAATCTTTCTGCCCCTGGGACATTCCTGCTTTCTGTATTTGTTTTATGCTTTCTTTTTAACTTTTTGAGCAGAATGCCTCATTTATGATGTTCTTTCTTACTTGACTTTTGATCAGTATTATAGGTGGTCATATACAATGTTTCTCATTTTCATTGTTTCCAAAGCGTATGTAATTGTGTTTTTTTAATTAACATTTAGACACTAAAATTATTTAATGCAATATATTTTTTCTTGTGGCTATTTTTCTCCGTTACACCTTTGTAAACCATATTTTAGATTGAATGCATGATGATCATAAAAGGTAGGTAGCCTTTGAAATATCTTCTTTTAAAAATTCATTGAGATTTTATTTGTAATCTAAAGTGTAATTTTCCTTTTTTTTTTTTTTTTTAAGAAATAGGCTGTGGAAATTAAAAGGGCAAGTTGTAGAATGGAATTTCATAAATATTTATCAAGTCCTTTGAAATAAAAAAACGTAATTTATAATATGTTTAATTTTAAAAAAGTAAAGTATTATTTTATCAATAAAAATGAAATAAAAAGTACCTGTAAATTGATAAATAGATCAACGTAATTCCATATAGTAGCATAATATGCAACTATTAGAATTTATGGCATACGAGAATGTTACCAAGTTATAAAAAGCAGGTTAGTAGAATATACAAATAATGTTCACAAATAATATATCTTGTTTTTTTGTAATCCTCAAAGGATAAAAAACAGATGCAATCACATTAAGTCAAATTTTAATTTGAGGACACTACATAGCATCAAAATAAAGAATACAGTGTGATAAAATCATGAAATTAGATATAATTCTGATTCTTCTCCTTCTCTCTCTCTTTTTTTTTAATGTAGGAAGGGAGAATGATTTGAAAATGGTAATGAGGAAAAAGAACGTCACTGACACCACCTCCAGGTCCCATGGAATGAGATCTATAGTAAATAGTGTTAACTATGGTCCTTAGAAGAGGTTCAGATTTACATTTAAACATAAAGATGAAAGAAATATTTTGAGCACATGATGAAAGTATGTGATAATTAACTGTTAATGGAGCATACATTTCAAATGGTATATAGAAACGAGTTTAGAATTTGAGGAAGCATTGAAAAGGAGACAGAATAGTAGATACATAAAAGTACATGATGATTCATGTGAAGAATACAAGACGTTACTAGGAATATGAGCATTTTCTTGGGACTAAATTAATGAGATAAATCTATCTATCTATAGATATATAAAGATATATAGATAAAATAGATAGATATAGATATAGATATATAGAGAGATTCCTGGTGAGTTTAAGGCAGTGTTTGCATCAGGATAAAAGAGAAGAATAGATACCTCTTTACTGTAATACTTGGGTAGATAGTGAGCAAGGAATGGTCTTACACCCAGGGTGGCAGCTCACTCTGACTTCCTGTTTAAGGAGAAGAGATCTTATTCCAGATACATACACTATCTTGATAGCTTATAGAATTCTGTAGAAGGTATGTATGACAACAATCACAAGAATCCTTTTATTGTAAGAAAGTTATGCTTGTGAGTGTATATACATTTGTACATATGTGAAAATGTCTACAGACATGTACTTTCTATCTGGTTTTGCTAGATAGAAGTGATGCATTAAAAGTCTATTTTTTTTGCCTCAGAAATCTCTGAAATATTATTTTCTGTCTTTTCTTCCAGATGCCCTTAAAAAAAAAAAAGGAACCTACCCATATAAAGAATTTGATCACCATTACTAAAGCTGTAGAATTTAGAGGACATGTACCTCATGAGTGTCTGGAATTAAAATCTCAAAAGAATCATTAACTTTTTTACACTCACTTGAAATTCTGCCTTTATGAGATTTTTTTCTGTTGAAATACTTTTGTGTATTCAGTTCTTAAGGAGAAGAATTTGCCATCATGTGTTTTTGTCCTCTGTTGATGTAACTGAATCTAATGCTTGCATGTATTTGTGAATTTTTTATGTGTATGAAGGTTAAATTTTGGCTTAGGCAACACTGGGCTATTACTTTCTTGTGTGGTTTTATGAAATATTTGGATATGATCACAAATCTTTCACTGGTAAAGTTTCTTTTTAAAAAAACAAAAAATATATCAGGGATTTTTCTTTTTTTTTTTGTAGGTAGGATTTTTTTTTATGGACTTCATTCTTGCTTCTGGAACACCAAATTAGGAATCATCTAGTTGGCAACCACTTTTTGTTACTTGAAGAAATATAGAAAAATTGTGCTTTGTTTTATGCCAGCCATTATATTTTTTGTTAAATGGAATGACTTATTCATTGATTCACAAATTACCTATTGAGTTTCTACTATGTACCAGGCAGAGCTTACAGTGTCTGGAAAAAATGGTAAATAAAACAAACCATAATGCTTGCTAATGCCTAGCTTATTGGGATGAGGGAATAATATCAATTAAACAATATAAATGTGAAACAACTAAATATAATGGTTAGAATACGGTACTTGTTATGGAAAAAATAGAGTTGGATGAAGGGAATTAAGAGTATGAGAGTGATAAGTGGGTTGCAATTTTACATAAGGTTGTTGGCTCAGGTCTTACTAATCAGGTGATGTATGTGAACATATTGGGAAAGCAATACAGAGAGAGGGAACATCCCAGTGCAAAATGCTTGAAATGGGATGGGACTTGTGTATTTGAGGAAAAACAGAGAGGTCACTGTGATAGGAGCTATATAAGCAAGATAGAAGGAAATGAGGCCACAGAGCTAACAAGGGTCAAATAATTTTGACCATTACAGGCTATTTTAAGAACTTTCCATTTAATTCTGAATAAATAAAAAGAGAGAGCATTGAATGACTTGAATAAGAAAGTGGCATGGTCTGACCTCTATGTCATAATGGATAACTCTGACTTCTGTTTTGATAATAGACTGGTAGGGGCAAGGAGATGAACTTAGAGGCTATTAGATCAATCAATAGCAGAAACAAAGATGGCTTGGATCAGAATTGTAGTGTGTAGATAATGGTTGAGTTATAATGTATTTTTTAGTAAAGTCAAGAGAAATTCTTGACAGATTCAATTTAATATGATAGAAAAAGAATCAAAAATGACTGAAAGCTTTAGTCTGAACCATTAAAGGAAAGACTTTGCCATCTGCTGAAGTAGAGAAGATTATGCTTTGTGTGTGTGAGTATGTGTGGGGGTGTATCTGTGCGTATTTGGGATATCTATTAGGTATCTTAGTGGAAATTAGCAAGTTGAATATATGCCTCTGGACTTAAGGAGAGTGACCAGCCTGAAGATAACGTTTTGAAAGTCTAGGCACACATTTGTCTATAAAGACATCTAACTGAATAAAATGATGGTACAGTGAATGTGGGCAGGAAAGAGAAGAAGATCAAAGACTGATCTCTAGTATCTACAACACAAAAATTTTGGAAACAGAAAAGGAATTCAGCAAATAGCCCTAAAAAGGAGAGACTGGTAAAGTAGGAGGAGAAAATAATTATCTGACACCGTAGAAGCTGACTAAAAATTAATAAAAAGGGAGGGGTTTGTAATAACTTAAATGCTCATAATGGTACATTCCATAAAATGTGAGGCTAGTGGTAATAGTAAGGACATTTAATTAGGATGAGACACAGGCAACTTAGAGTTAGGAGGTCCAGAGTGGAAGGGAATGAAAAGGAAAGCATGAATATCTGTATTCAAGAGAGTCCAGCATGGAGTTTCTTTGGGAGTAGCCGACTGTCGCCTAATTCTCAAGCCAAAATCATCCTCTTTGGAGTAAGTAAGACTTTTGTTTGCCTATTGTCACCATACCTGCTGGTTCTGATGTGTTTGTTTGATTTATTTAGGCTGTATGTGACCCCTCTCACTTCTGGTGGTAGATCTCTCATTCTGTAATACTTTGGAGGAAGAAACATGCTAAGCAAAATATTTCTTTGCAGCAAGTTTTAGAATTTGGTTTTCCTGAGGTGAACATCCAAATTTCTCCACACTCATCATATTTCTAGAACAGAACATATGAAATAATATGACATAGAAGAAATCTTGACATTCCATCTCTGACAATAAAATTTTAAAAAATCCTGCCATTTCACTTTAACGAATGGAAATTAGTCTCTGTGTGGGTCAACCTCTCTTGAATCTCTTTATAAAGTAATATAATTGAGTTGCATGAGGTAAAGGCTAGGGACAGCATCTTTCAGCAACTTTCGTAGCCTAAGACATAGCAAATTAACCAATAAAGACCATCACATCAACAGTCTAAGGAAAAAACATTACATAATCGTGTCATTTGATATAGAAATAGCATCAAAATACAGAAACAGCATTTGACACAGAAACTAATTCTCATTTATGATTAAAAAGAAAAAATACTCAGAACACTAAAAATAGAGGGTGACATTCATAATTTAATTTTAAAATTAAAAAAAGTCCCAAACCAACCAAACAAAAATCATCTAATCTCATTCTTAATGGTGAGAACTTGAATGCTTCCTCTCTAACCTTTGGAACAAGGCACAGGTGTCCTCTCCACCGTTCTTATTCAGCATTGTACTGGAAGGTCTAGCCAGTGCAGTGTGACAAAAGGAGAAAATAAACGATATAAAAATGGGATGGGAAGAAATAAAACTGCATATATTCACAGATAACATGATTGTTTCTGTAGGAAATGCCAAAATATCAACAGCAACATTAGCAATGACAACTCTTTGAACAATACGAAATTATTCCAAGGTTTCAGGATACAAGATTAACATACAAAAGTCTATTGCTTTCTTATATATCAGCAATGAATAATTGTAATTTAAAATTAAAAGCACAGCACTGTTCACATTAGATAAGAAAAAAAGAGAAATACTTAGATGTAAATTCTAACCAAACATGTATGTGATCTATATCCAAAAAAATTACAAAGTACTGATTTTAAAAATCAAATATTTAAATAAATGGATGTTCTGTGTTCATGAGTTGAAAGAGCCAACATTAAAGTGACAGTTCTTTTAAAATTAATCCATAGATTTAACGCAAACTCAGTTAAAACTGCAGTAAGCTCTTTTGTCGATATCAGCATTGATTCTAAAGTTTACATAAAATGCAAAAGACCTAGAATAGCTAACATGATACTGAGAAAAAAGGAAAACAATGTTGGATGACTGACATTACACTATTTCAAGACTTATAATAAGGCTACCATAATCACGATCATGTGGTATTGGTGAAGAATTAGAAACACAGATCATGGAACAGAATAGACAGCCCAGAGAAAACCCACCCAAATACAGTCGAAATGTAGTAAATTGATCCAGAGCAAAGGCATGTGAATGAAGAAAGAATAGTCTTTTTAAAAAATCATCGTGAGACACCTGGATGTCCCATAAGTAAAACAATGAACCTTGACACAAAATTAACCTTACAAAAAAATCAATACAAATTAGATTAAACATCTAAATACAAAATGCAAAACTTCTTGAAGACCACCCGGGATACAATCAGTAGGACTTTTGTGTTTGATCAAATGTTTAAATACTGAAATAAAAAGTGGATAAGCAGATTATTGGTTATTCGTTGTGTTTGATAAGGGAGGGTTAAATAGGTAAAGCACAGAGACATTTTAAGGCGGTAATTTTATTTTGTATGATTCTATAATTAAGTGTTTGCCAAAACCCACAGAAATTTACTATGCAAAGAACAAATCTAATGTACATAATTTTTTTTAAATAGTGTTGAAAATTGGAGGATGCTAGAACAAAAGGGAAAATGTTACCAAGGAATTTAAGTCTATCAGAAATGTATTGAATAACATCAATTAAAAGGCTGGTAGAATCAGATGATGAAATACGTAACTTTGAAAATGTGAAGTCTTTGAGACTAAAGCAAAAATAACTATGCATAAGCGTTATATCTTGTTGGAAAGTTGTGTCCTATGGGGTTACAGGTTAAAAATTCCAAAACCACAATACATGGATACAGGAATTGAATTAAGCACATAAATATCAGATGGTGATGTTTCTTATTATTGCAAGGAGAGGTTACAGATAAATATGGGGCAGAACCTAGAACGACCCATGTAGTACGGATTAGATTTGGAGACAGATGATTTTGTATAGAATTATCTACACATATTTATGTACATAAATTAGTGTACACTCATATGTTTTCTTCCTTTGTCAGCTGTAAGAACCTAGAAACAACGACATTTCAGTGCCAGTGAGAAAACTTTACATCTAGATCTTGGTTTCCAATACCATTCTTCAATAAAAGGAACCAGGGCTGCTTGGATGAATGACTCACTCTAGGACTGGAGCATAAAATATACAAAATGCAGGCCGGGCGTGTTGGCGCACGACTGTAATCCCAGCACTTTGGGTGGCCGAGGAGGGTGGATCATGAGGTAAGGAGATCGAGACCATCCTGGCTAACACGGTGAAACCCCGTCTTTACTAAAAAAAAAAAAAAAAAAAAATACAAAAAATTGGGCGTGGTAGCGGGCACCTGTAGTCCCAGCTACTCGGGAGGCTGAAGCAGGAGAATGGCGTGAACCCGGGAGGCGGAGCTTGCAGTCAGTGGAGATCACGCCACTGCACTCCAGCCTGGGCGACAGAGCGAGACTCCGTCTCAAAAAAAAATAAAAAAATAAAATATACAAAATGTGCCTGGAGCCTCTTGTGTATTATAGTGTGAAAAAGTATGAAAGTGCTCAATAAACCAAAACACAACACGCACACACTGTTAGGGACTACGAAAGGGACATAGGAGCAAAGGAAAGAGTTCCAAATGGCAACATTGGAACAATTTCAGCAATAAAATAAGTAAATCGTGTATGATTATAATCCAAAATATAAAATAAATATTCATAATGTAAATGATCAAATTCACAGACAAATGGAGAATAGATAAATCTCACTTGCAGAAGAATTTCAAATAATTTATGCAGTAAATGAACCTTTAAGGATGTGGAGCATCACCCCCGCTCCTTAAAGATTTTCTTCACATAATTTATTCTAAAGAGTACTATGTGTAAATTAAATAAAAAAAGAGTAAATTTACTCTTAAGGAAGAGTAAATTTGAAATGGAGAAAAGTGACAAATAATTCAAGCTAAGCAATCAAGGTGAACAATTACAATGATAAGTTACATATTGACAGTGTATGCCCTCGATATGATGTGATACCAACTTTACCACTGTGATTTTCCTCCCAAAAAACCCATAGCTCCTGTATAATCATGAGAAAAATATCGGGCAGTTCCCATTTAAAGGATATTCTGTAAAATATCTGAACAAGTAATTCTCCAGGCAGTTAAGCTTATCAAAAAACAACCAAAGTCTGAGAAATATCACAATGATTAAGAAATTAAGGGGACATGACTACTTAAAATAGTGAGGTATCATGGATGGGCTCCTGGAACAAAAAGAATATTGGGGAAAGACTAAAAATCTGGATACAATAGACTAAAAAATAATAGTATATCAATATATTGGTTTACTAGTGGTGACAAATATACCTTATCAATGTAAGATATAATGTCCTTCTATCTCCCAGAAATGTCTACCTCCTAATCCCCTAAATCTGTGAAACTCTTATACTACATGAAAACAGGAAACCTACAGATATAAATTAAGGGTCTTGAGATGGAGAGATTATTCTGGATTACCCAGATGTGCTTAATCACAAGAGACATTATAAGAGAGAGGCAGGATTCTCAGAGGTATCGATGTGATGATGAAATTGAGATAATAATGGAGAAAACCCAATGTGGATCATACAGGAATATCTGGGTTATCTTTGAAATAATTCTGTTAATCTAAAACTGTCCCAAAAATAGATGATTAAAAACCAATTTCAGTAATTGAGCTGTATGACATGAAACCCAGTACCTGGGGTAACAGCTTACAGGCCTCTGATATATAGCCCTTAGAGCACACACATAGCTTTGCATTGTCTTCCCTCTGTCTTTGCTTATTTCATTACCAATGGTTACTCAGCTCTCTGCTCAAGTGTCTCTTCCTTAAAATGTTCTTATTTTATCAACTCTAAAATCAGAATGCATTTCTTCTTCAGATTTCTCTAAATTTGTTTTTTTCTCTAAAAATAATGTTAAGGAGTATAAATAAACGTTGAAAATTGGAAGAAGAGAGTATTTTGCCAATTGAAACTGTTCAAAATGATTTACAATGAAACCACATAATAAACTATCATGCAGCCTTTGAAAACAATGAGAAAAACTAAAGGAGGCTTTAGGGAGGAAAAAAATAAAACAATAGTTCAGTTGTATTTAGATATATATACATATGTAACTAACATGGTTTCTACTGGCTCAAAATGACAATGCCATCGTACCCCTTAATAGTGGTTTTCAATAAATATTTAAAAATCATTAGTGCCAGTAATATACTGTATACTATAAAATAGCTAGAAGAGAGACTTTTGAGTGTTTTCAATACAAAGAAATGATAAATGCATGAGGTGATAGATATGTTAAATATCCCTGATTTGATAAATAAACAGCATATAGACATATTAAAACATTAAATTGTACACCTTAAATATGTACAATTATAATGTGTCAACTAAAAAATAAATAAAAGCTGGGCATGGTGGCTCACACCTGTAATCCCAGCACTTTGAGAGGCTGAGATGGGCAGATCACTTGAGGCCAGGAGTTCGATACCAGCCTGATTAACATGGTAAAACCCCATCTCTACTAAAAATACAAAAATTAGCTGAGTGTGGTGACCCACACCTGTAATCCCAGCTACTTGGGAGGCTGGGGATGAGAATATCTTGAACCTGGGAGGCAGAAGTTGCAGTGAGTTGAGACTGGGCCATTGCACTCCAGCCTGGGCAACAGAGCGGGTCTCTGTCCCTAAATAAACAAATAAAATAAAATTATTGGTGGAAATTATTTTTTCTGACAAATAAATTATAATATTAAAACACATTATGTAAAACACACAAAACTAGAGCTGTCCTGGTATGAAACTAAATAGAGGTAAAGAGAACCTTGCAAGGCTTCTTCCTTCTTCCCTGTATGTCTCCTTACAACGAATTATTTAATGTTTTTGAATTTCCTATCGACATTTCTATTTATGTGTTTATAAGTTATAAACCATACTAACGTATTTTATATCATACACAATATACAATGTTTGAATCAAAACATTCACATTTTTAAAGGGTAAGATTTTAAAACTAATTATAAATTCAATTGTAATATTTTTTTCTGATGCACTGACGCATTCTCTTACACACCGTTTGATTGACTTACATGTGACTTCAGAGACCATGACCCTAAATCAACAATCCATAGAAGGCTGTTTTCAATCTAGATGCAGTCTGTGACAGAATTCATAATTGTAAATAGTGAAACCTGATAAATAAGAACAACATAATCAACTGTTTATAAAGTTAGATTAAGTTTGGAGAACAGTCCTTTATTCTGAAATTATTGACTTTCTTGTGTCTAGCAAACTAAATAGCATTGCTTTATATTCTGAATGTCATTGACAATATGTGTATATTGTTCTAATTTTTATAGTTATTAAAGTCTGCTAGTTTCCAATGTCTGGGAATTGCAGTTTGGCAAAAAAATTGTTATATGGGTACAAAATAAATAGAATGAAGAAGGCATTGAAGAGATACTGATGACGTCTGCATTCAAATGATGATTATATTGACATTCTGAATAGATCTCCACTAAGTGCCACAACAGTGTCACAGCTTACTGGTGACATCTCATGAGTCCTGTTCCATGTAAGTGGGGAAAACTTCTGTCTATTAGAAATTAAAGAAAAACACATCTTGGGGCAAAGATATATCTTTCTTGAGTACTTTTGCAAAGTGCAAATATAACTATAGTAAATACCACCAGAGATGAGAATAGTCAGTTCACTTATCTCTAGTTAAATATGAGAGTAAAACTACAATTTTAAGCCTAGAAAATATATGCTAAAGGCATGTTAACTTGGAATTTGGAACTTGCTCTATTGACTACATTTTTTCTATATTGGTAAAATCAGTAAAAAAGAAATGGAGAATTAAACATTATAGAAAACTAAAGAAGAGCAAAAATATAACATGCTTTAATAGAAATTTTAAAAATATAGCACTTACAAAATTTAACCATGACCCTGAATTTATTTTTGGTTCTTTAACTTAACTCATTAAAGAATGTGAAAGATCAATGGTATCTAAGTTTGATCAATGGAATAATATCAAAAATACTTTTTCACAAAGTTAAAGACTTTAACATATATAAAAAAGCTTTTTTTAAAAAAAATAAATAACACATTTTTCCTTATTAACCAAAAATATATCTTCTCAGTTGCAAGAAACACATACGTAAACTTATTTTATGAATGTCTGATTGATGGGAGAAGAGTGCCTCAGTTACCTGCTATACAAAACTCCAATGTGAAAAAAAAAAAAAAGATTGCCCAGAACTCCGTTCACAAGTGGTGTCATGAAAACTTGAAGGCAAGTTCTCTAATCCTCAGTGGCTCATTCCAAAGCAGTCATCTAAGTATTGCAAATAGAAATATGTTTCCCCTTGAAATATAAAGTGGCTAAAAAGTAATTTCAATATAAAACTGTTGTTTTACAACAGTAAGAGCTAATCTTATTTTATATTTGACTTATTTAGAATAAATTTTAAACACATATCCAAGAGTAAAGGAAATAATATAAAAATGTTTAGGATCAAATGTATTTCCTGTTGTGGAATCTAATTGTTCTGGCAAAGGATGGCCAAGGAGAAGTACAAAATAAGTAAGTGAATTGCTGACTGCTAAATGATACACGAGTAAAGCCAGTCCAAGGAAATCCCCATGAATAAATATTCTGAGAGAAGTTCCACACTGCTGAACTTTTAGAGAAACATCTTTAGGCTCTTTGCTTAGTGAAATGTCCTCAGATAGACAGAGATATGAAACTTCTTGATATTCTTCGAAATACTAACATTTTATACAAAATATGACTTCTAAATGTTCAATAAAACCTCATGGCACTGAACATCTAGGACACAGGAAAAATAATGTCATGGCAAAAATATAAGTTTGTAGAGTTTCCATGTACAAAAACATCAATTTAGTAAGTATTTCAAATGTTCTCAACTTGTAGATATATGTGGAGAGATATGTAGAATAACGAGAAACTAGCTCTTTAAGAATTTAAGACATTATTATCCATGTGTTGTTTAAATTTTCCCCCACTAACAGACAAAATGGACTCTCCTTGGCTAACTGAGCTTCTCAAAGTTAAAACAGAACCAGGCCACCATAGTCAAGAGAGGGAACAATCACGTACTCTGCATTCTTAGAAAGATCTAAGTGTCACAGGACCTCCTTTTTACAACCAAGCCAAAGAAGTTTCCGTTGTCAGTGTCAGGATTAACTGTGACCAGAAACTCCCCCTGTCACTCACTGGCTGTTTGAAAGAAACATCTGACAGAGACTTGACCGATTTGGGGTCTAGAAACTATCTCATCAGGGTCAACAATTTTGACGAATCAGAAATGAATAAGTTTGAAACTTTCATTTGCCTAAGTGGATCTGGTTGATAACCTAGGTGAGAACTTTCCCTATTTAAGCCAGTCCCTCCCTTTGTTCTGTGGAGAGCATACTTCTATTTGTATTGAATGTTATGCCTCCTCAATCTACAGATTATTTTTTAATAGAAAATAAGCTTTCCCTTTTTTCTCTAAAGATCTCATGACCTTTGGTTGACAATGTGAATAAACCTTCCAAACATGCACACAGTTAATCACCTATGACAATTGCTTTTAAAAAAGTGGTAGTATAATAAATGTTATATTATGTTGTCTGGACATGGTAGCTCACATCTATAGTCCCAGCACTTTGGGAGGCTGAGGTAGGAGGATCACTTGAGTCCAGAAGTTCAAGACCAGCCTGGGCAACAGAAGGAGATCCTGTCTCTATGAAAAAATAATTTAAATATATTTAAAAATTATAAATAAGAATAAATGTCATAGTGTTCAGAAAAGAGATAAGAATTTAGGAAAGATGCAGTGGAGAAGGTAGGCGGGAAGTTTTCCTAAAGGAGTACAACTTGAGAGATCATATACGAAATATGTCAGCTTTCAAAGTATGCTCCACCTTGATCCCTGATCTAACCAGATTTATGATTACTTTGGCCTCACTATATTAGAAGACAAGGCCCAAAACCTAATTGTGATGTAAATAGTTTTTTTTGTTTGTTTTTTGTTTGATATTGTATGGTTATTATTTTAAATACTCTCTTCCTTTTAAATTCCTCACAAATGATTGGCCTATGTTTTTGAGAAAGAACACTAATACTCTCAAGAACTTGAAAAGAAAAATATCAAATTCATATGACTCTTTATCTAAAGAGACCATTTATCTCCTGAATAGCTGCCCAGCATCAGTCATGTTCAGAGAAGGGGAAGTAACATTGTCTCCTCTTTTTTGGCCTGAACAATTTGTGGAGGGTTCCTCTGTGAAATTTTTTAGAAATTGTGTGTGCGCGACCATTTTTCTAAAATAAACTTGTAAAATGATAATGTTGCCAAAATACGCAAACCAACATATGTGTTTTCTTTCTCTACCACCTTTTTGAAAAGCATTTTTGGGCTGGGGAAGATTATCTTAAAATTGTATTTCCCAATAATATTCAAAAAATAAGGAAATGCTGGAGAAGCAAATTCCTATGAAATTAACAGCAGTAAAGGCTTAAAGTGGTGAGAGTTTGACTTAGTTGAAAAATAACACAGGATGTCAGTGAAGCTGATTTTTGTGAGCTAGAAAGAGAATAATAGGAGACGAAGTTGGAGAGGTAAGAATATGTATTTACCTACATTATTAAGGAAATGCCATAAATAAGAATTTATGTTTTATTCTAATTGCAATAAATAGATGTTTATAGTGATTTACACTGTATCTAATTTGTATTCACAAATGAACCAATGGGCTGCTATGTTGAGAATTAGTTTAAAGGCTAAGAATAGAAGAAGGGCAGCTGCTATTATGGTATCTTTGGAAAGACATAACAATGCCTTGTATTTTTTTTTTTTTTTTTTTTTTTGAGATGGAGTCTCGCTCTGTCGCCTAGCCTGGAGTTCAGTGGCGCAATCTCCGCTCACTGCAAGCTCCGCCTCCCGGGTTCACACTATTTTCTTGCCTCAGCCTCCCCAGTAGCTGGGACTACAGTTACCCACCACCACGTCCAGCTAATTTTTTGTGTTTTTTAGTAGAGACAGGGTTTCACCATGTTAGCCAGGTTGGTCTCGATCTCCTGACCTCATGATCCGCCTGCCTCAGCCTCCCAAAGTGCTGGGATTACAGGCGTGAGCCACCGCGCCCTGCCAATAATGACTTTTTAAAGGTGAAGAAAACTTTCCTTCCACCCTCTGAAGGTCTGAGCTCTGTAATGATCTTGACAGTAGACAGATTAGTAAGACAAATCTGGATGCTCTGGTTCATGCCGGTAGTCCAGCTATTCAGGAGGCTGAGGCAGGATGATCCCTTGAGCCCAGGAGTTTGTGGCTACAGTAAGCTGTGATCCATCCCAGGCCACTGCATTCCAACCTGGCAAGACTCTCTCTCTTAAAAAATAAAAAAGAGCAAGACTCTATCTCTTAAAAAAAAAAAAAAAAGAAAAGAAAAGGAGAAAAGGCATACAAATTTATTATATGCATATGCACAGGAATCCCACAAAATATAAGACTCAAAGAGGGGCCAGATGGTTGAAGCTTAAATAGCATTTTGAGCTACAGAAAGAAATAGGGGCTTGTTGTGGAGAGGTGGCAACACAAGCCATAGGAGGTTGAAGGGAGGACATCCATGATGAACAAAGGTTGTTTTACTATACAGATCAAGTTTCTCTGGCAGCCTTCAGAATAGGTGATAGGCTATGCAAGATTCTTTCTGGGCTAAGCATTGATATGATCTTTTCTAGATCTGTTTTAGACAGATAAGGAAGCTCAGAGAAAGCCTGTTCTTACATTTGCTGTTTACTAATGTAGATAGATGTAAATTTCTTTTACAAAAGGACAGCTTTTCAGATCTATTCCTGTGTCTGCAGCTTCTCTGAATAGTTATCTCAAAATATGCCAAGAAGTATATTTTGTGATAGCATAGATTAGTCTCCTAAAGTCCCATTTTGGGGTGGTATGTCCTGAGCCCCAGCAACTTCATTATTAGGAAATACAAATAAAAAAAGGGGACATGTATACTTTGTAATTAAAGCAAAATGTAAAGGTCAATATAATATATGTAGACAGGGAATAGGGACAAAAAGCGTAACCAAAATAATCCTTATGATTTTTGGCTGGAGCAACAAGATAGGTGTTAAAATTCTTAACTGAAGTGAATAAAATTGAGAAATAACAGATTTGGGTGGAGTAGAATACAAAAATAATTTTGATTATCATTTGTTTTCCGTCCTTTTGAATATAATACAAGATGTCCATCTATTTTTTTTAATCCTTGATTTTTCATTAGGTTATGGCATTCTGCCTTATGAACATACGCTAATCAGATGAACATCTCTCTATTATTGAATATTTGTTTCTTTAAGTGCTTTGAAGCTATTGACTGTTGCCCTCCACAAAGACCACCTGAAAAAGCTGTTGATTAAGCAAATTTAAATTGATGAGACTTACTGCAATAAGGAGGGAATATCAACTTGAAATAGTATTAGTAGTGTCTCAGTACGAAAACAATTGAGGATAGTTACAGATTTGGTGACCTGATTTGTGTAATATTAAGATGGGACTTGTAATCTGTGTAAATGCCTAAGATTAGGAACAATTTATGATAAAGTAGCTTTGAATTGACTGACAACGTGAATTAAGGGTCTTGAAGTAAGTCTTGAGCAATCTGTTAGTCTTGATAAGAAAGCTATATTAGGCTGGGTGCGGTGGCTCACGTCTGTAATCCCAGCACTTTGGGAGGCCGAGGCGGGGAGATCACGAGGTCAGGAGATCGAGACCATCCTGGGTAATACAGTGAAATCCCGTCTCTACCAAAAAAAAAAACAAAAACAAAAACAAAAAATTAGCGAGGTGTGGTGGTGGGCGCCTGTTGTCCCAGCTACTGGGGGGGCTGAGGCAGAAGAATGGAGTGAACCTGAGAGCCAGAGCTTGCAGTGAGCCAATATCGCACCACTACACTCCAGCCTGGGTGACAGTGCAAGACTCTGTCTCAAAAAAAAAAAAGAAAAAGAAAAAAGAAAAGCTATTTTAGTTGACTCACTGTCATATCTTCCAGAAGCAAATATTTGATAGTCCCTAGCATTTAACGATAAAGACACAGAAATTGTCCAGTATTGTTCAATATAGGGACAGGAAATCACATTGATTTCAGCCCTCAATACATATTGTCAAATAGCCCTCAGTGAAGTTGGCATTAATTTAGACGTTTCTATATTTACTCCTACTGATTATATTTTTACTTGGATTTAATGAATAATTACCTGAAAGATTGTTTATCATACTCAGATTTTGATGTGCTATATTGCTATATCTTATTTTTATTCATCTTTTAATTTTTAATATCAGTTCATAATCCAATAAAGGATAACTAATAATTATAATTATTCAATAAATATAATTATTAAAAATATGCATGTGGAAACCAAGCATTAGCCTTCTAAGAAGAAATACTAATTGAGATAAAGGTGTTGAAAATGGTGCCCTAAACTTTAGGGAAAACATATGAATGTCCCTTATAAGAACCACTTTTGTAATATTTTCATTATAGCGTTTCAACTGTCAGAGGGATTAGTGAGCAAAGATGGCTTTGGCATATTTTCAAAATGATCCCAAGTATTGAATCCTTCATTTAAGGAGCCATAGCAATGTTAGACAGATGATGATAGACTTTCTTCCCAGTGGGAACACTTGAGTTGCATCCCTCACTTATCATTCTCATGCATAGTGACTATCACAAATAGCTGTAGGAGATTAGCCTGTTTGGCTGGTTTTATCCAGGCAGAGCTTTCATGGCAGGTATCAAAAGAAAGACACCTAATACTCATAATCCTTGTGAAATATAACCTAAGGCGGAGAAATTCCATTTTTTATAGAAACTTTGCTGGAAAATGTTTTATAAAGCAAAAAGCGTTTCAGATAATACGTTGCAATCTAATTATTTCTCTATTGGCAACAATGACCCTTTTTACTAAAAAAACTTCCTTAGACCCAAAACAGTTACAAAAGAGTAAAAATGTCTAATTTATATTCTTTAAAATTGCAGATACACATACATATATAAACTTTTTAATGCAAAAGAGTAAAATGCGAAGGGTACTAACTTGTATTTTTTAACGATGAGTGAATGCAGCATATAGTGTGAATTTAATGGGTTCCTGATAAGATTTGGCTCTGTGTCTCTACACAAATCTCATCATGAATTGTAATCCCCAAGTGTGTCAAGGAAGGGACCAGGTGGGAGATGACTGGATAAGAGGGTAGCTTTCCTCATGCTTTTCTCATGATAGTGAGTGAGTTCTCACGAGATCTGATGGCATTAAACTGGCACTTCCCCCTTTGCCCTCTCTCTTCTACTGTCATGTAAGACAAGCATTGTTTCTCCTTTACCTTCTGCCATGACTGTAAGCTTCCTGAGGCCTCCCCAGCCATGTGAATTGTGAGTCAATTAAACCTCTTTCTATAAACTACCCAGTCTCAAGTAGTTTTTCATAGCAGTGTGAAGATGGCCTAACACAGTTTCTTTTCAAATTTTATCAACATTTTATCATAAACTGACACTATTTATTTAATATTTTACTTAAGTTTTCAATATATAGGTTTACCATGTAAATATGTATTTTCTTATCAAGAAAGCAGTACCAAATATTTTAAAATTCTTAAAAAATAAAAAAATTATTAATAACTATATTATCAGAACGTCATTGTTAATAGTTTTATGTATATGTATGTGTGTGTGTATATATACACACACACACACACACACCTCATTTACTATTCAAAAATTTAGATCATGCAGCACATTTTTTGCAAATTTCCAATAAGCTATAATAACACATATATATGAAAAAAATGAACTGAGTAAACCATTCATTTCATAGAACTAGAAGACAGAATCAAATTACAGAAGTATAAAATAAGAAATTATATTTTTAAAAAATGTAACACAATTAACCAATTCTAAGACAATAAACCATGAAAAATTATGTGATTGCTAGGAGTTGCATAGATGGCATAAAAGCTTACTATTAGAGCCTCTAAGTCAGTTCCAGTCATCATTCCTCCACTGTCCTGCACCAGGGCCATTTTCTACTGGACAAATTTTCATTCCTCTAGGAAAACAAAATTCTATAAACTTTCTTAAATGGAAACATCCTATTACCTCACTAACTCTTCAATAATTCTACACACACACACACACAAATACACACACACACATAAATTTATTCTTTGAAAAGCAATTGTAGCAATTATGTTATCACATAATATTATAGAAGTAGGTGGGATTTTTCCAAATAGTTGGAGTTTGTGCTTTTCATAATTTTCCAATAAGTGCCATAGTAAAAGTTTTTTGGTCCCATGGCACAACTGTCATGCTAAACATTTACCATAACTTTCACTGTAAAGGAGTCCCAAGAGAGGATTCTTAGATCTTACACGAGAAAGAATTTGGGGCTAAACTACAAAGTTAAGTGAAAGGAAGTTTATGAGAGAAATAAAGAAACAAAAACAATGGCTACTCCACTGAGGAGGGCATTCCTGAAAGCAAGAAGAGAAACATGCCCACCTTAGGCAGAACCCTTGTTTATATAGAAGTTAAAAAAGCAAAAAACAAAGAAAAATATTGCATTAGTCTGTTTTCACGCTGCTGATAAAGACATACCTGAGATTGGAAAGAAAAAGAGTTTTAATGGACTTACAGTTCCATATGGCTGGACAGGCCTCACAATCATGGCAGAAGGCAAGGAGGAGCATGTCACGTCTTACATGGATGATGGCAGGCGAAGAGAGAAAGTTTGTACAGGGAAACTCCTCTTTATGCAACCATCAGATCTTGTGAGACTTATTCACTATCATGAAAACAGCATGAGAAAGGCCCACCCCCATGATTCAATTACCTCTCACTGGTCCCTCTCATGACACATGGGAATTGTGGGAGTTACAATTCAAGATGAGATTTGAGTGGGGACATAGCCAAACCATATCATATATATATATACACACACACACACACACACACATATACACACACACACAAACACACAAATATATGTGTGTATATATACACACACACAAACACACACATATATGTATGTATATATGTATACACACATATATGTGCATATATGTATACACACATATGTATATGTATATATGCTATACCACTAGGGCTCATGACAAAGGATTGTTAATCTTTGTGTAGTTCTACTGATTTTGCAAAAATCTACATAATAAGCAAAATATTCTTAAACTAAGAATGCTTTTGTCTTTAAGATGTGGGGACATCAGGACACTTTCTGGGTCTGTTAAGTCCTGGGTCTGTTTAGTAAACATTATTAATCTGTTCCCTTGACCATCAACATCTTATGATTATGAATGCCTAAGTTCCTGGGAATGCAGCCCAGCAGGTCAGTCTCATTTTACCCAGCCAGTGCCTCTTCTGGATAGAGATAGATCACTCTGGTTCAAATGCCTCTGACATATTCACAAATAACACAACCTTATGACTACTTTGAACTTGTATTATTTTTAACTGTAACAAGCAATCCTTTTGATACTATCATTTAAAATAAATGACAGTTTAATCTGTGAAGAAAAAAAAGTAAATTTTTATTTGAGGAATGCGAGCTCCTGTAAATTATCAGACCCAGAAAGGAATTTGAATGAAATAGCGGTCACATCTCTCCCATTAGAGCAAAACAATTACCTCTTAAAGGCACTTGCTATGTGAGTTCTAGATTAACTGATGCCAAGAAGCCTTTAAATCCCATGTGATGGGCACCCTAACTCATAACATTAATTCAATAATGTATAGCCAATCACTAATCGATGATATCTCTGTAGTCAATGAGAATTCCCATTAGATAACCTTGTATCAGTCCACTCCTTGTTTTCTTTGCCTTTAAAAAACCGTTTGTAACAAGGGTTGATGGAGCTCTCCCCAAAACTACTTGGAAGTGTGCCCTACACAGCTAACCTCACTTTGGTTCATATAAACTCTTAAAATTATATTTTGTGCTTCAGTCTTTTTCTCGTAGGTCAACAAGTGAAAAATAAGAAATCAAATGTATTTTAAACTACATTATTTTCCTAATTTATTTAATAAGATTTAATTAGAGTTTAGGAAAACAAAATTCTATAAATTTTTTTAAATAGAAACTCCCTGTTACCTCACTGGCTCTTCAATAATTCTATACACAAAAAATTATTATTTAAAAAGCAATGGTAACAATTATGTTATCGCAATATTTTAGGATTAAAGATTTCTTTCAAATAATTGGAATTTGTGCTTTTCACAGTCTTCCAACAAGTGCCACAGCTGAACTCTTACTCATTTTAATTTCTTTATTTTTAAAAAAATATCTGTATGTATATATAAATATTTGTGGTTATTTACTTCAGAGTGATTTAAATTATTTTCTTTAGCCTTCCTTGTTGTATTCCTTCTCATACTGCTGTAAAGAAATACCTGTGACTGATTGGGTAATTTATAAAGCAAAGAAGTCTAACTGGCTCATGGTTCTGCAGGCTGTACAGAAAGCATGGCAGCATCTGGTTCTGGGAAGGCCTCAGAAAAATTATGATCATGGCAGAAGGTGGAGGAGAAGCAAGCAGGTCTTACATGGCAAGAGCAAAAGGAAGAGACAGGGGGAAAGTGTACACACTTTTAAACAACTAGGTCCCATGAGAACTCATGATGCCTATGACAGCGTTGTCATAGGAATGGTGTTAAACCATGAGAAACTGCTCTCATGATTCAATCACCTCCCTTCTCACCAGGCCCCACCTCCTAATACTGGGAATTACATTTCAGCATGAGATTAGGGTGGGCACACAGATTCAAACCATATGATTCTGCACTTGGTCCCTTCCAAATCTCATTCCCTTCTCACGTTTTAAAAGACAATTGTTGCAGGACTTTTTCTTAGTTCAGCTAAATATGGGTTTTTTGTTCCACAGCCATGAAAATTCAGGGTTACAGACAATTTAAACGGTGAGTAAGACAGGGTTTTATTGAGTAAAAATGAAGGAAATGGGGAAACAGGGACTCTCTTCAAGGCCAGAGTGCCTACTAGAGTGCTTCCTGCCTTGAAGTTTGAATCCCAGGAAGAGAAGGTGTCAGGCTCCTTCCTGCTGCAGATGTTGCAAACTTCCTGAGGCTCCACTGCAGTGTGCAGGCTGGCTGGAGTTTTGCCAGGGACCTGCTCCCACCTGGCTGTGTCACAATTATCCCTTCACAACAGTCCCCCAAACTCTTAACTCATTCCAGCCTTAACTCAAAAGTCCCAGTCCAAAATTTCATTTGAGACAAGACAAATCCCTTCTGCCTTTGAGCCTGTAAAATCAAAAATAAGTTAGTTACTTCCAAGATAGAATGGGGTTACAGGCATTGGGTAAATGTTCCCATTCCAAATGAGAGAGATTGGCCAAAAAAAAAAAAAAAAAAAAAAAAAGAAGCGCCACAGGCCCCATGCAAGTCCAAAGTCCAAAACACAGCTTGGCGGTCATTAAATCTTAAAGCTCCAAAATCTCCTTTGACTCCATGCCTCACATTGAGGGCAAGCTAATGCAAGAGATGGGCTCCCAGAGCCTTGGGCATCTCTGCCCCTGTGACTCTGCAGGGTATAGCACCTGTGGCTCTTTCATGGGATGGCATTGAGTGCCTCCAGCTTTTCCAGGCTCATGGCACAAGCTGTCAGTGGATCTACCTTTCTTGGGTCTGGAGGATGGAGGCCCTCTTCCCATAGTTCACCTAGACAGTGCCCCAGTGGGGACTCTGTGTGGGGGCTCCAACCCCACATTTCCCTTCTGCTCTGCCCTAGAAGAACTTCTTCCTGAGGGTCTGCTTCTGCACCAGACTTCTGCCTGCACATCCAGGCATCTCCGTACATCCTTTGAAATCCAGTTGGAGGCTCCCAAGCCTCAACGCTTGCACTCTGCACACCAGCAGGCTTAACATTTTGGGAAAACCACCAAGACTTCTGGCTTACACCTGCTGGAGCATCAGCCTGAGCTGTTCCTGGGCCCCTTTAATCCAAAGCTGGAGTAGGAGACACATCTGGAACTGGAGCCACCAGAATACAGGAGACAGTGTCCTGAGGCTCCACAGAGCAGTGGAGCCCTGGGCCTCACAAACATCATTCAGTCCCCCTAGGCCTCTGGGCCTGTGATGGAAGGGGGCTGCCAAGAAGGTCTCTGAAATATCTTTGAGGCCTTTACCCCATTGTCTTGGATATCAGCACTTGGCTCCTCTTTACTTGTACAAATTTCTGTAGCCAGTTTGAATTCCTCCCCAGAAAATGGGTTTTTCTTTTCTACTGCATGGCCAGGGTGCAAATTTCCCAAACTTGCTCTGCTTCCTTTTAAAATTGAGTTCCTATTTCAGGTCATTTATTTGCTTATACATATGAGTATAGGTAGTTAGAAGCAACCAGGCCACTTTTTGAATGCCATGCTGCTGAGAAATTTTTTCTGCCAGATACCCTAAATCATCACTCTCAAGTTCAAAATTCCATAGATTCCTAGAGCAGCGGTGTAATATAGCCAAACTCTTTGCCAAGACATAAGAAAAGTGACCTTTACTTCCATTCCCAGTAAGTTCCTCATCTCCATCTGAGACCTCCTCAGCCTGGACTTCACTGTTCATATCACTATCAGCATTTTGGTCACAACAATGTAACCAGTTTCTAGGGAGTTCCAAACTTTCCCTCATCTTCCTGTCTTCTTCTGAGCCCTCCAAGTCGTTCCAAATCTGCCCATTACCCAGTTTTAAATCTGCTTCCACATTTTCGGGTACCTTGATTGCAATGGTCTACTCCTTGGTACCAGTTTTCTGTATTAGTCTATTCTCCCACTGCTATAAAGAAAAACCTGAGACTAATTGATAAAGAAAAGAGGTTTAATTGGCTCATGGTTCTGCAGGCTCTACAGGAAACACGGCAGCATCTGGTTCTAGGGAAGCCTCAGAAAACTTACAATTATGGCAGAAGCTGGAGGGGAAGCAAGCAGGTTTGAGGTGGCCAGAGCAGAAGGAAGAGAGATGGGGGAGGTGCACACACTTTTAAACATTCAGCTACCTTGGGAACTCACTATCCTGAGGACAGCAGAGAGGAGTGAGGAGTGGTGGTGTTAAATCATGAGAAACCACTCTTATGATCCAATCACCTCCCACCAGGCCCCACCTCCAATGCTGGGAATTACATTTCGACATGAGATTTGGGTGGGGACATAGATCAAAACCATATTACCTGTGATTTTTAATATATCTATTATTAACCCATGTTACATTTTGATTAAAAAGTCTAAGTTGAAAGATTGTTTAAAAAAAGGCTGCAATCATATTGAAGACTAACAAAATACTAAATGTATGTTTTTCATTATTTCAATTTTATTATTCATCTCCTCTTAGGAAATACTGCCTGAGTTTTTCCTTCTATTAGTGTACCGTATTTTGTTTATCTAATCACATTGTATTGGATATTTAAACGTTTTTACAATTTATTGATTTCTATATGAAATTCATAATGAATATAACATGAATATAGATCTCTGAAAATATGTTGTTTGCTTTCATAGGATCTACTCTTTAAAAAGGTGAACTGAAACAAGTATTATGTCATTTTTCAAAGAATTTTATGATGTCTACATTTTGGTCCCTCTCCCTTGAGATTTTTCTCTTCAAATTTACCCTTCCTTCAAGAGTTTATGAATTTAACCATTTTCTAAAGGTCTTAATAACACTGGGCATTGCCATCATTTCTACTTTTGCCAGTTTACAATAAAAAATTCTTGTTATTGTGTTTTTTGATTAATAATAAAATTAAACTTTGCATATGTTTATAGATTTTTTCTTTAACAATAACTTTTTTAAGGCATTTGTACATGTAAAACTGAGATTTGCATGATTTTATTAAACTTAATTTTAAAGATTCATTTAAAATTAAGGTGCAGTGGCTCACACCTGTAATCTCAGCATGCTGGGAGGCTGAGATGGGAGGATTTCTTGAGCCCAGGAATTCAAGGCTGCAGTGAGCTGGGATTGTGTCTCTGTAATTCATCCAGTGATCATGTCTGGACAACAGAGTGAGATCATGTCTCTAAAAGTTTTCTTTCTTATATTTATTTATAAACTGATGAAAGTATATCTATTAGCATACATAGTAAACACTTTTTACCTCATATCGACATTTTTCCATAATCTGTGGATTTTTGTTTTGACACAGTGATTAATTTTTAGTATCTGTTTATTTTTAATGTGTTGCAATTTTTTATTTCACACTTAAATATTTAAGCTTCCCATAATTATTTTTGTGTAAAATATGAGGTAGCTGTCTAACTCATACAAAAATCAATCTAGCTTTAATATTAAAAAAATTATTGTATTCCATGTATTCTTCTGTCATTAATATTAATAATATTAATAATTGGAAAGCCTTTCTTGACATAATTCATTTGTTTTCAATATTTTGAAAATTATTTCTTTTTATAGGTGCTATAGTATTTTTTAATTGACAGAAATATTATCTGTATTTAAGGTGTACAATATGATATTTTGAAATATAGAGTCTGTATTTGTGTTGTAATTGTTCAACATTTATGTCCATATACCAATGTTTGTTATAAGTACTGAGTACATTTAAAAAATTAGATTTTTTTTCTTAGCTCAGTAATATTTAAAATAACATAAGAATTATCTCTTAACCTTATCTGGTAAATTCTGGAGGCCTTTAGCTTCCCTAGAGGATACTTAAGTGACATCACAATATTGAAAACAGCAGTTGAGTGTGATAAGAAAAAAACAAACAAACAAACAAACAAACAAAAAACAAGAGTTCAAGCTTTAAAGTCAGAAATTCCTGGGTTTAATATGTTAGCCAAGCAAATCTTTTGAAGCAGCAAGTTATGTCTTTAATTGGACATAGCAATGTTGCTTGATTTACGTAGGTACCCCAAAGTCTTGAATACATCTGGCACATATCAAAGTTTTCTCATTATTATTTAAAAAACTGTTTCTATAGAGTACTTGAAAAATAACAGAGCATTATCATAAATGAACTATAATAAAAGCATAAAGTTTATCCAATACTAGTGAATAAATTTATATAATCAATGACATCAATAAGAAAATAAGAAATTACCATTACCTGGATAGACAAAAAAGACTTCTGAAAAAATACAACATTCATTTTGTATATAAACTTAAACCCAATTAAGAATACAAACACACTTTCTTTATCTACTAATGAATAACTGTTTTAAACAAAGACCCAAATTATTGAAGTCAACAATGAAAATAATGTAAGACACTCAAGAGAAGTTTTCATGTGATGGAATTCTAAAACAATAGCTTTTTCTTTTACTTCTACTTTTTTTTTTCTTTGAGATGGCATCTCACTCTGTTGCCCAGGCTGGAGTGCAATGGCACAATCTCAGCTCACTGCAACCTCCGTCTCGCAGGTTCAAGCAATTCTCCTGCCTCAGCCTCTCAAGTGACTGGGATTACAGGTTCATGCCATCATGCCCAGCTAATTTTTTTGTATTTTACTAGAGACGAGGTTTCACTGTGTTGCCCAGGCTGGTCTCGAACTCCTGAGCTCAGGCAATCCACCTGCCTTGGCCTCCCAAAGGGCTGGGAATTCAGGCTTGAGCCACCGTGCCCAGCCAACAATTGTTTTTTCTTACATCAGTAATAATTGGGTAGAAAATATAATTGAAAAATGATGAATGTTTAAAATAGCAAAACATTAAATATTTAGAAAAAATAGCATAACAATGAATAAGTATAGAGAAAATTATTAAATTTTACTAAGCAAGATAAAATTTTTGAGCACATTAAAGACCATTGTGTTAAAAGCCTTATTTTATCCAAACTGCTTTTCAAACCAAAAACAATATTTTTCAGGTTCTAGACAATGATGTGCTCTTCTCATGGAATTTACCACATTTGCAACTCCTCTAATGAGTCAATTCATGGATGCAAAAAGGCCATTTGATAGAGTGAAGATAAAGAAAGACACGGTGTGAAGGGTAAATAATCTCTTCAATAGCTGTTGAAAGAGCACAAAGGCAGCCAATACACACATACATAAGGTGAAGGGCAAAGTTATACTGCATTAATGTCAGGCCATTCATGTTAGGCTGCAAATTACTACTCCTGAGCAACTCATGGTGCATTCAGTCCAGCTAGGAAGTTGTGGTATAGTTTAATAAAATTACTTAAATTTTTTGCAATTCCTGTCTCTTTAAATGCTATAGAAATTCTTGTAGAAAAATCCTCTCTAGGCTGGGCATGGTGACTTATGTCTATAATCCCAGCCAGCATTTTGGGAGGCTGAGTCAGGAGAATTGCTTGAAGCCAGCAATTTGAGACCAGCCTGAATAACAAAGCAAGACCATGTCTGTACAAAAGATAGAAATCAACAATTAAATTTTTTTAAAAATGGAAATCACGTCTAATTCAGGAGTCACTCATTACTCCTTACTGGAATAGACAGTTTTAGTTTAGAAAATCCTAAAATCTCTATATATCTGTATATTTGCAGAAACTGAAATTATATACAAACAAAAGTTTATTTTATTTAATATTGCATCAGTAATATCTATTTGTGTATTTAAGATTGAGAGAGAAGGACAGAGGCAGAGATGACAGAGACAGATAAAACTATATTTTGGGCCAGGCACGGTGGCTCACGTCTGTAATCCCAGCACTTTGGGAGGCCGAGGCGGGCGAATCACAAGGTCAGGAGATCGACACCATCCTGGCTAACACGGTAAAACCCCGTCTCTACTAAAAATACACACACACACACACACACACACACACACACACACACACACACACAATTAGCCCAGCGTGGTGGCACACGCCTGTAGTCCCAGCTACTCGGGAGGCTGAGGCAGGAGACTGGCATGAACTCAGGAGGCGGAGCTTGCAGTGAGCCGAGACGGCGCCACTGCACTCCAGCCTGGGTGACAGAGTGAGACTCTGTCTCAACAAACAAACATCTATATTTCGATCTGCATGCCTATGTATCAACAAGAAATGACCAGGTCTCTCAATAAACTACTCCACCTCCCACGCTCCCCGCCCACATACACACACACAAATACTACCAAGCATTATTGTGAAATAAAAAGATAAATGTAGGTACAAATCGAGAAATAGACCAAAGTTCTGGATGGCAACTACTGAAATACTTTCATAATTAGTTTATAATTTTAAATCAAGTAAAATAAAATTCTATATTCAAAAGTTTATTTATATGCATTACTAAATAAGAAAAGATTCTTGTAGGAATTTTTCCTGTGAATAAAATATGTTTGTCATAACTGTGCAGGTATTCTCTTTTTTGTGTGTAAATTTATGTAATTTCAAATTTATAACATTTACAAGGATTAATATAATAACTTTCACCAGGATTTTCCGTATATGCCCCTATTTGATTTGTTCATATTTTGCTCCTATTTTCTCTGTTTTTCTTCTTCTCCCTCTCCTTCTCATTATCTTTCTTATTTATCTTCTTTTAGATATTTTCTCAGTATCTAAAATATGTTTGCATATGTATGTATACTTTTGTGTATGTGTATGATATATATTTTTTCTTTTGAAAACAAGAAAATAGAAATTCTGTTCCTTGCCTCTTAATAATTTAATTCTAATATCACAAGAAGAAGAAAATTATGTTAAGTTTAGTTTCTTTGCCAAAACTGAAGAAATATAAATACAACACGATTGCCTCATATTCATACTTGAATTGTTTCAAATACCTAATTAGGCCGGGCGCGGTGGCTCAAGCCTGTAATCCCAGCACTTTGGGAGGCCGAGACGGGCGGATCACGAGGTCAGGAGATCGAGACCATCCTGGCTAACATGGTGAAACCCCGTCTCTACTAAAAAAAAAAAAAAAAAAAAAAAAAAAACTAGCCGGGCGAGGTGGTGGGCGCCTGTAGTCCCAGCTACTTGGGAGGCTGAGGCAGGAGAATGGCGTAAACCCGGGAGGCGGAGCTTGCAGTGAGCTGAGATCCAGCCACTGCAGTCCAGCCCGGGCTACAGAGCAAGACTCCGTCTCAAAAAAAAAAAAAAAAAAAAAAAAAAAATGCCATTAAAGACTGATGACTTTTTCCCATACAGGATTCACATTGCATTTACTTAACATGTGTTTTTAGTCAACTTTAATTCAGAGAAAATCCTGAGCCTTCACATTTGTTTCTGTACCTTACATCACTGGTCAGTTATTTTGTTGAATGTCTCTGTGTTTAATTCTGTTGGATTTTTACTCATTAACAATTCAATGTATATACTCTTGGCAGGTACACAACTGAAACAATGTGTCCATTTCAGTGCATTGTATTAGCGGGAACGTGGAATTTGCTTCCATAATAGTGATATTAGTTTTGATGATATAATTAATATGGTATTCTCCAATTTTCTTCACTGTATTTTTCCCCTTTGTAATGTAACAGTACTTTTTACACAGACACCTTGAGACTAGTTTTAGCACTCAATATTGGGTTTCTAACTTCATCATTTCTTTTACTTTTATTAGTTACCATTATACTATAACAAGCTTTCTTTCCCGTTACTAAATTTTATCTTGAAAGTTTTGAAACAGCTCAAGTCAGTAATACAATATAGGTTAGGATTAAGTCTATTAGGATTCAGTCATACAATAGAATACCATAACTATTGACATCATAATGGATGGATAGATAGACAGATACAAAAATACATGCATACATGCAGACTATTTGTCATAGGAGTTTAGATTCACCACAAAACTGATTAGAAGGTACAGAGATTTCCCATATACCCCCAGCCTCCCACAAGCATATTCTCCCCCAATATCAATATGCCTCACCACCATTTTACCTTCATTATACTTGATGAAGCCTACACTGATACATCGTTATCAACCAGTCTATATTTTACATTAGAGTTTACTCTTTGTGTTATACATTCCAATGACATGAATCCATCATTGTAGTATCATACAGAGTAGTGGTCATTAGCCTAAAAATCCTGTATGCTACACATATTAATTCCTTCCTCCTTTCCAATTCCTATCAATCATTGATCTTTTTACTGTCTTCATAGTTTTGTTTTTCCAGAATATCTTCCTTATATTGGGAATTAAATGATATGCAGCCTGTTCAGGCTGGTTTTCACTTAGTAATATGCATTGAAGAACATTTTAATGGCTTAATAGCTCATATCTTTTGGCACTAATTAATATGCCGTTGTCTGGATGTAACACAATTTACCCATTTCCCTGATGAAGGAAATCCTGATTGTTCCTTAGTTTTGACAATTACAAGTAAAGGTACTCTAATAATCAGAGTGCAGATTTTTACATGGACATACATTTTTTACTTCTTTTGGTAAATATCAAAGGGCACAATTTTGGGGTTGTAAGGTACCAGTGTATTTAGTTTGTAAGAAACAACCAAATTTCTCCCAAAGTGGTTGGACCATTTTGCACTTCCACCAGCACTGAATGAGAGTTCCTGTTGTTGCCCATCCTTACCAGCATTTGGTGTTCTCAGTGTTCTGAATTTTGGCCATTCTAATAGATGTGTAGTAATATATATTATTGTTATTTTAATTTTTGTTTCTCTAATGTCATATGATGTAGAACACCTTTGCATATGCTTATTTGCCATCAAAATATCTTCTTTGATGGTGTTTGTTAATTCCTTGCTTCATTTTGTAACTGAGTTGTTCATTTTTTTTTATTGCTGACTTTTAAGTGTTCTTTGGGTATTTTAAATAATTCTTTATCAGATACATTTTTCACAAATATTGTTTTCTCCCAGGCTGTGGCTCGTCTTCTTGTCCTTTTGACAGTGTCTTTCAGAGAGCAGAAGTTTTATATTTTAATTATGTCCAATTTATTAATTTTTTTTTTTCACAGATTGAGTCTTTAGTTGTATATCTAAAAAGCTGGCCAGGCATGGTGGCTCACGCCTGTAATCCTAGCACTTTGGGAGGGTGAGGCAGGAGGATCACGAGGTCAGGAGTTTGAGACCAGCCTGACGAACATGGTGAAACCCCCTCTCTACTAAAAATACAAAAATTAGCCAGGTGTGGTGGTGTGAGCCTGTAATCCCAGCTACTTGGGAGGCTGAGGCAGAAGAATCACTTGAACCCAGGAGGCAGAGGTTGCACTGAGCTGAGATCATGCCACTGCACTCCAGCCTGGGTGACAGAACGAGACTCCATCCCCCCTCACCACAAAAAAAAAAAAAAAAAAGCCATCACCAAACCCAAGATTTTCTCCTACATTATGGTCCAGGAGTTTTATAGGTTTGTGTTTTACGTTTAGGTCTGTGATCCAGTTTTTTTGTTGTTGTTAATTTTGTGAAGAGTGTAAAATCTGTATTTAGATTAATTTTTGTTACATGTAGAATGACTGTTGTTCCAATATCATTTGTTGAAAAAGAGCATCTTTTCTTCATTGTATTGCACAGGCTCCTCTGTCAAAGATCAGTTGACTCTATGTTGGTCTATTTTGAAGATTTTTATTCTAGTTCATTTAATCTATGTGATCATTCTTTTACCAAGAACACATTGGCTTGATTTCTGTAGCTGTATAGTAAGTCTTCAAGTCGGTAGTATCAGTCTTCCAACTTTGTTTTTCTCCTTAAGTATTGTGTTGGCCATTCTGATCTTCTGCCTCTCCATACAAACTTTAGAATCAGTTTATTGATATCTACAAAGTAATTCACTGGTATTTTTACTGGGATTGCATTAATTCTCTAGATCAAATGGAAAAGAGCTAACATCTTGACAGTATTGAGTCTTTCTATATGCAAATATAGAATATCTTCACTTAGTTTTTTTGATATTTTTCTTCAAAGTTTTATAGTTTTCCTCATGTAGATCTTGTATTCATTTTTCTAGGTATACAGATGATTATATTAGAAGATGGTGCAGACATATATTTTTGACATTAAAACATTAAAAAGTTATTAAAATGTGTCATTATAAAGAAACAGAATGATAAACCCACTTCAAACCGCATTTTCTTACTACTCCATACTTCTACTAAGAGCTTTGAAAGATCTTTGTATAAAAGCATATCTAATTTTAAAATCCCAGGGATAACCAATTTAATTGAAATGATTAAACACATATAAAATACAAAAGCAGCAGAATAAATTTTGAGGAAGGGGAGTCAGAGTACTACTATCAAACACAGTTTCAGAAAATGTGGGTAATAAATAATATTTATTCTTCATTGTGTGCATCCGTAAAAATTCTGTATCGATATCAATCTTTCCTTGAGATGAAGATGCATGCATTTTTTGTATTTTTATTTTACGGAATTAAATAATTGCAGAAGTAATTTTTTCAGTTATTTTTTGGAATACAGAGCTCTCTCCTTAATGTTCCCCTTAGAATTAGTCCACCTAAATGGGATGCTCATAAATATATGCTTTTTTCTTTTTTTTGAGACAGAGTCTCGCTCTGTTACCCAGGCTGGAGTGCAGTGGCACGATCTCGGCTCACTGCAAGCTCAGCCTCCTGGGTTCAGGCCATTCTCCTGCCTCAGCCTCCCAAGTAGCTGGGACTACAGGCGCCCACCACCATGCCTGGCTAATTTTTTTGTATTTTTAGTAGAGACGGTGTTTCACTGTGTTAGCCAGGATGGTCTTGGTCTCCCAAAGTGCTGGGATTACAGGCGCGAGCCACCGTGCCCGGCCAATATATGCATTTTTTTTAACTTTAAAGCTATAAAAAGTTTAAGCATTCAATTAATATTTTTGAGGACCAAGTATATGCAAAGAGCGTAGAGGATTCAAATATAATGGAAGAATTGTAATTACTTCGTTACCATGCTAAATAGAAACCATTGCAGCCACAGTTGTTCTTTTCTAGTGCCTTCTGAGTAGACACTTTTTGTCATTTTTCCTTCATTTTTTATCCAGAACAAAGTCTGGCACAGAGCTTTGCATATAGAAAGTGTCCAGTTCTTTCTTGAACTTGTACATAAAATTTACAACTCCACTGAAAAATCTGTAGTTGAAGAGAATAAATACAATTTAAAGTAATAACATATAAAATATTCAGAAAAATATAACACATCACATAGTTGTACTCTAAAGTGTCACAGAGTTGCCATCAATGGCAATTATTTGTCACATCTCAGTGAATTCATTTGAGAGATTCTTAATATTGCTCTAGAGATACTCAACAGTATTAGAGTAAACTTTACTGAGGAGAAAGAATAAATAAATTTAACAGTATTAGAGTAATCTTTACTGAGGAGAAAGAATAAGTGGACCTTCTCCCACCCCTGACACCCCCTGACACAACCCCTAAAGAACTGAAGAGTACTCAGCCAACTTTTTCTCCCTTTATAGAAGCTCTCTCTATGTCAAAGGAGAAGTATTCTGTTGGCATTTTTATATCTTGTTTGGAGCTAGTGCGGGCTCTTGTGACAAGCATATATAAAAAAAAAAAAACAGATGATTTTCTTTCACTTTTAATACATAAAATGGATACTATCTAACTTTTTGATATAATGTTTCTGGATCCTTCAATACTTAAAATATTCCAGAAACCATAGGATGTCTAAAGCACAGGAATTTATATGATGTAGTATTGTAGATTTTGAGATACATAGAAATCTAGGAGATAGATTATATTAGCATACTGAAGATGGCAACACCAAAAGCCTTCACTCAGGTTTTCTTTTGTCTCCTAGGAGGTGTAACTAGCTACAGTGATACGGAGATTAGTGGTATATGGCGAAAAGCTAATACAGTGGTTCCTGCATACTCATGGGCTCTACATCCCTAGATTCCACTAACCGCAGATTGAAAATATTTTTAAAAAGAAAATAGATGAGTATGTCTCTCCTGAACATGTACAGACTTTTTCTTCTTGTCATTATTTTCTAAACGACATAGTGTAACAACTATTCACACAGTATTTAATTGCTATTAGGTATAATAAGTAAAGATAACAAAATAGACGGGAAGATATGTGCAAGTTACATGAAAATACTACACCTTGTTATATCAGGGACTTGAGCATAAGTAAATTTTCATGTCTTCAGGGGTCCTGGAGCCCATCACCCACAGATATTGAGGGACACCTGTACTGGGGGTAAAAGTATCCTCTGAGGCACAAATAAAGTGGTTTCACCCTCATTCATGGCATCCCGTGGCCACTTTTTTTTCTCTCTCTCTCACTCTCCTCACCATCTTTCTTTCTTTTATTCACTTCCCCTCTTTCATTTTCCCACCCCCAAACCTAGAGTAAACTGGACTTTGAGGTTTAAGGCACAGTTCTCCAGAATGTCAAATCTGCCCAAAACTTCTGACCCCAGCTGCAAGAAATTAGAGTTACAGGGAAGAGTCCGAAGTTAAAAAAAGAGAGTCCTACAAGACAACTTTTAAAACCACACTCATGTTTAATAATTCACTAAAAAGACCCATGGAATGCACTGAGAGCTACTATACTTATGGGTATTTATACTCATGGATGTAGTTATTAAGGGGAAAGCTTACAAACTAGAATCAGCTAAAGAGAGAGACTCTTAGGGCTGACTACCGGAGAGTTCTAAATTTGAAATTTGCATTGTCCTCAGGATTTATTACCTGCTGATATTCATGTGTAAAAATATGCCTGGGGTATTACCAACCCCGAAGTTCACTTGAGGTTTAGGATCCAGTCTTATGGAGACTTCATTATGTAGGCACAATTGATTTATTGCCCACATGGCTAAATGCAGTCTCTATAACAGTGAAAGCCTTCTGACTCAAATCCCCACCCTAAATCCATGGCTGTCTTTCTGAAATGATCAGCCGCCACACTGACTGTCATGTGTGGCTGTGCAAACTCTGAGTCTTCTCCTTAGCCTAAGCTATCAGTTGTCAGAGGAGTCCACCATGAGTAAAAAAGGACCAGGAGAATCTGTATTACCTAGAAACTTGTAGGAAATAAAATTTCTGAGCTATTCCCAGGCTACTGCATCAGAAATTATGTGAAAGGGGCCCAGAAATCTGTTTTTAACAAGCCCTCCAGGTGATTCTCATTCATGCTCAAGTTTGTAATCCATTATTCTAATCCTGAGACCCATAATAATCATGTGATAAGGCAGAAAAAAGAGTAGAGTTTAAGAGCTTTTTCAGAGAATCAATATCACTTTAAAAACAAGTAGTATTTGAATACACAGATTGCTATTCGTTTAGTTCTTAAAATTTAAATTAAGTTCTTTATATTTATATAGAGAAAATTTACATGAGACACCTTCTTTATCTTCCTTTCTGGTATCTTTTGTTTCATTTTCAAAAGTTACTAATTTAGGGTAACAGAAATTATCAAAGAAGTGTGCAAGAATATTTTTAATGAAATAAAACTATGCCTACATTGTCAATGTTGGGTTTGTATAGAGTATTTTTTTCCAGTTGAAAACAAAGATTATTCTCTCTTAAGTGAAGAACTTGTATCATATTCTGAAATATGAAATAACTTTTTTAATAGCTCAGCTATAAACCATTCAACTTGGGGTCCATGATATGAAGGCCGACAGTTTGTAATGTAGGATTTAATTAAATTGGGCACTGCTATAATTAAGGGTTTTGAGTTATTAATGCATCACTCTGGCAAACATTTAATTTTTTATCTCTCTAGTGAAACCCATATTAAAAGAGGATATTAGGACAGTTAAATAGAATTTGCTGCAGAAATGGCTTGGATTTTTAGATGTAATTCACCATAATACACTGCAGTAATTGTTTTCATTTCAAATAAAAAAGAGAACTTTTAGAAGCTCAAGAATATGAGTATAGTCTGAAATAAGAGAGCAATTCCATTTTTAAAAATCTTTTTTTTTTTTTTTTTTTTTTTTTTTTGAGAGAGTCTCACTCTGTCACCCAGGCTGGAGTGCAGTTGGTGTGATCTCTGCTCACTGCAAGCTCTGCCTTCCGGGTTCACACCATTCTCCGGCCTCAGCCTCCGGAGTAACTGGGATTACAGGCACCCAGCACCATGCCTGGCTAATTTTTTAAAAAATATTTTTAGTAGAGACGGGGTTTCACTGTGTTAGCCAGGATGGTCTCGATCTCCTGACCTCGTGAACCACCCACTTCGGCCTCCCAAAGTGCTGGGATTACAGGCTTGAGCCACTGCGCCCAGCCTCATTTTTTAAAATCTTGTATCAGGTATAATAAAACTAACTTGGAGAAGAAATTGCTGTAATGTTCAATGTTGAAAATCTGTCTATGCTTACCCCAAACCACCCCAGCAGTTTGGGCTCTCAAATGGCATCTGAAGTTTAGGTTATTTTAGTATCACACACTATTTTAGAAAATATTTTGCATATTTCATTTGCATCTACACAAGGCAAAGGGGCAGATAGATGTTTAACCTGTTGATTACCAGTTTTCTCTAATAGTTGATATTAATTAAAAGCATCATTTTTATTTATCCACCATAGGCTCTCAATGACTCTCCCAAGTAGGGGTATTTTTCTTAGTCCATATTCCAAGCAGACTCAGTGATATTCTTTCACTGATAGTTAGAATCTGAACTCTGGAGTGTAGAATCACAAAGTCCAGCATTTCCCAGAGAAATTTCTAAGGAACTTTAGTTTTAGGGTTTACTCTGCCATAAAACAAACCCAAACTTACATAAAATTGATTTGCCAGGCATGGTGGCTCAGGCCTGTAGTCCCAGCACTTTTGGAGGCGGAGGTGGGTGGCTCACCTGAGGTCTGGAGTTTGAGATCAGCCTGACCAACATGGAGAAACTCCGTGTCTACTAAAAATACAAAATTAGCCAAATGTGGTGGCAGACACCTGTAATCCCAGCTACTCGGGAGGCTAAGGCAGGAGAATCGCTTGAACCCGGGAGGCGGAGGTTGAAGTGAGCTGAAATCATGCCATTACAGTCCAGCCTGGGCAACAAGAGTGAATCTCCATCTCAAAAAATAAAAATAAGTAAAAATAAAATTAAAGAAAAAATAAAAAAAGAATTCAAATTATTTGATAGCATATTATAAATTATGAGGAGTCACCTGGTTAGAAAATACAGAAAATGTTATTTATTTCAACATTTATAGAACTTAATTTAGCACAGGGTCTCTTTTTCACTCTGCTCATAATACAGTTCCAGCGAACACACATTGGAAAATGCTGTTGTAATGAAAAGAGGGCTGGTTTAGGCATTAAGAGACCCCAAATCAATCCTGCTTTCATTATTTGCTAACTGTATTAGCTTAGAAAAATTAATTAAATTCTTGAAGATTCAGTTTCTCATCTCTAAAACAAGGTTGGTAACTATACCTACAGGCTTGTTGTGAGGATTAAATGAATATATAGGCTTAGAATCTTGATAAACTTTAAAGTGCAATTGAAAAGTTCATTTTAATTTCTTTGTCTTGTCAACCAAAAATAATCTAAAAGGTCAGCATCTAGTTTAAAGAGAGTTTATTCAAGCACAAAATGTAAGGGCTGACTGCCCGGAAAGCTCAGATTCCAAAGAATGGAAGTCAGTGTTCTGAGCTGTAGAAGTTTGGGTTGAATTATAAAGACAAAATTTAGGGAAGTTTAAAAGATGTTCAGTATCTTTCTATTTAATGCTTAATGTCTAGTTACAATGATTTGATTAATTTAGTTGGTCTTTTCAACATTTAATTTTTTTTTTTTTTTTTTTTTTTTCCAGACGGGTTCTTGCTCTGTCACCCAGGCTGGAGTGTAGTGGTGTGATCCCGGCTCACGGCAGCCTTCAATTCCCAGGCTCAAGTGATTCTCCTACTTTAGCTTCCAGAGTAGTTGGGACTACAGGTATGTGCCACCACGCCTGGCAAACTTTTTAAAAAATTTGTAGAAACAGCATGTCTCTATGCTGCCCGAGGCTGGTCTCAAACTCCTGTCCTCAACCAATCCTCCTGCCTCAGCCTCCTAAAATACTAAAGTACTGTGATTACAGGGGTGAGCCCTGCACCCAGTCAAAGTGGTTTTTTTCTTTTGGAAGGGTATATTTAACATTCCACACTGAAGATATAACCTACACAGGGTCTTGGGTGCCATTTGGTCTGAGTTATGTAGAGGATAATGAAGGAGGCAGTTAATCTATAACAAAGATCAGTGATTAAAATGAAGGGGAGGTCTGGTCTCTGGTCTGTCCTAGTCATTTACAGAACAAGAACCGAGGAAGAGAGTTAACCTATAATCTGAGAAGCACAATTGCAAACATGCTATGTAAAGCAGTCTCCAAGGCTTAACTTCTCCCTTGTTATAATACATTTAAAGAGTCCTACAATTTTATTTTCTTTTATATTTTCTCCTTTTCTTAAAATTTTTCATAGAAAGCATTGCAGAAGAATAATGTATTTAGGGCAAAATCACACATCACTCCAGAGTTCAGATTCTACACTCCAGAGTTCAGATTCTAACTAGGAAACTAATAAAAACTCAAAAACAATGGTTAGGGCTGGAATCTAATAACAGGTATCTTATAGTTTTCCTCTGAAACAAAATAGTTCTCTCTTTAGTTCCCAATTTTTACCAAATAGAAATCTTAGTAAGACCAATTTACTTGCAAAGCAAGTTTTGGTGTTATACTTGGCATGATTATTTGCATAAAGTGCAACAGAGATAGTGAATGGCCATATGGCATTTTAAAATTGGCTTTTCTGGAACGTTTTTCATAAGGTATAACTTATTAGACTTGTAAAAGCCTTTCTAGGTCAAGAAGCAAAGACGGTGATTCACAATGAGACTGTGCCTATACAAATTGGGTGAAATGATCTTATTTTGCCATCCCAAAATATCTTGAGGTTCCTGGGCCTGTCAGGAGGTGACATTCGTTACTTACCACAAGATCAGGAATTTTTAAGAGAACTGTGTAGACAAGGTACCAGGCCAGTCTTTCCAAATGGCTTTTTTTTATCAGCTCCATGAGGTCAACCGTAATTCCTCAAAGTAGTGTAGTCAGATCTTAAAATACACCATTCCAGTCAAAGCCCTGGTAAATAAAACAAACAAACAAACAAAAACCAATGTCTTCAACTGTTGCAAAAAAAAAAAAAAAACATATTCTTATTGAATTTATACAAATGACTATATTTCCATAAATCAAGAATACTCAGAAACAGTCCCCAAATTCTGGAGAAGTCAGTTTAAGAGAAAAGCAAACATTTTAATTTTCCTCACAAATATGTGCTTTACCCAATTTCTGTGAGCTATAGATCAAAAGAAGAAAGGTTTTTTTGACTCTGGAAAACATCATATAAAAAGAATTAGTACTCTTAAAAAAAGTCATAAAAATTATTTCAGTCCACTACTAGTTCAATTCCATGTAATTAATTATTGTTCTGTTTGATGTTGTGTTACCAATTCTTATGAATGCATCAGCTATTTAATTAAATTGTGAAACTTTTTAAACAGTCCAAGTGTATGATCTTCTGTATTCAAGAGGACTGGTCAATGTCTTTTTAAATAATTTTCTATCTTAAAAAGGCAAAATTTGGACTGTAGCCAATTGCAAACCACTTTTTGACAAACGACTTCAGATAGCCATGGCTAAAGATACAATTGACAAGAAAATTTGGTTATTTATGTGGCATACAACAACTTAACATAACAATCATAATTATGGCTGATAATATATACCAAAACATATAAGAATTTAGGAATATCATACAATTTTGGAGCACATATTAATGTCACATTTAAATATAAACAACTTTAGAATTTGAAATCTGATTTGGGGAAGTATGTGAAATATCAAAAATTTAAAATGTTTAATATCAAAATAGAACCACAGATCAATTCATTTAGCCAGAGTGATATTTCAAATACTTTAAAAAGAAAAATCCTGTACTCTTTTAGAGAGACTATTCCCCCAAAATCAAAAGATCCAATGAAATAGTATGAGCCCAACAGAATCTAACTCTCCCTCCATTCCTTTTGTGAGTTTACTGACGAAACCCCCAAATCTTTTACTGTCACTTACTAATAGTACATGAAATACTTGTTCAAAGGAGGAAGTTGAATTTCATTTTATATTAGTGTGTTATCAGTACTAAGGCTAATTTTAATAAAATCTTATAAACAAATGCATCTAATATTAATGAGCTTTGACCAAATAAGATTTCCACCGTTTTACAACCTCTTACAAAACTTTCGTATTTTTTTCTCCCTCCAACATATCAGATCAACTTATGCCCTTCCTTCCTTCTTTCCTTGCTTCCTTCCTTCCTTCCTTTTTTCCTTCCCTCCCTCCCTTCCTTCTTTTCTTCCTTCCTTCTCTCTCTCCTTCCTCACTTCATCCCTCCCTCCCTCCCTCTCTTTTTCTTTTTTCCTTCCTTCCTTCCTTCCTTCCTTCCTTCCTTCCTTCCTTCCTTCCTTCCTTCCTTCCTTCCTTCCTTCCTTCTTTCTCTCTCTCTCCTCTCTGTCTTTCTCTCTCTCTTTCTGTCTTTCTTTCTTTCTCTTTCATCTCACTGTGTTGTCCAGGCTGGTCCAGTAATCCACCTGCTTCCACCTCCCAAAGTGCTTGCATTACTGATGTGTGTCACCATGCTGAGCCTAAATTCATTTCGTTATACATATATATAATTTTTCCTTCATTTTGAAACAAACTTTAAGTAACCTTTAAAGTAGATACATTTATATTGTCTCTAATAAAAACATATTTTAATCTCTTTTTTATAAACTTGAAAAAAACATTCCATTAGCTGTGGCAAATCCAACAGGTTTGCGGCAAACTTGATACTTGCCTCCTTGAAGCAAAGAATTTGGCTGAGGGGCATAAGGCAGAGGGAGAGCAGGAATGAAAGGAAGTAAAGTACACTTGGAGGAGGCAAAAGCAGGCAACTTGAGAGCTCCAAGTACCTCATCCACACTTCGACTCGGGGTACTTACACATTGGCATGCTTGGGGGGTTTGCATTTCTCCTCCCTTGGTGTTTCCTTGAGGCAGTCTGTCTACAAGCACAGTAAACTGCCAGCTCCTGGGATGGGCCACATTCACCGTGTTTACTGAAATTGTGTGCATGCTCATTTGAGGCATTTTTCCCTTACCAGTTGAATGTTTTTAGGGAGAGGTCATATATCAGTTAAATTTCACCATTTTTCCTCTTAGTATCCATGGTTAAGCCTGCTTGCCTAACTCCCGAAATCTTATCAGAAATCTGCTTATCACCAGGTTCAGATGTTTTCTATCTGTTGGGAGACTGCCTTTTCCTGGTGTGGGCTGCAACCAATTATTATTTTAAAGAGAGACTTTAACAATCACCTGATGGGCACCTGACATTCCTGAGTATGGGGGGCACTCTCCTGTCTGACTCATGCCTGCCTAGTTACCTAACATTTCCCCCACTCAAGAGTCTGTGACCCAATTCTTTGGGAAAATAGACAGAGGTCAGTCTTCTGTAACTGCTTCCTGATGACAAAGGGACCGTGGTGGTTGTTTCATGGGTTTTGAACTCTTTCTAGCTGTCAGGGCAGTGTGGCTCTGTGGGTTGGTGAAAGTGCTATTCAGCCAGGTTCAAGGGAGACAGGGGCAGAATTTTGCCTCTGCTGTGTCCCACTAATGGGCATTCTAGGGGTCCTTTATAGAAGGGTGGCTCTTAAATATTGAGAGGCCAGTATCCCTCACTGAGGGTTATCTGGAGCTTGATGGTCTAAAGATGAGAAGAGACAAATCACATTATTAGGTTTAGAAGACATGGACCAAAAAGGAGCAAGAATAAGAGAGTAACAAGTAGGCCTAAAAAGGGAAGAAACCAGGAGAATCATTTCCAGGTTCTTTTCCAATTTAAGCAATACTAAGAGGCTTGTTCCCATAAACGAGAGGCTTCATTTAGGAGTTGTCTGATGTTGTCGTGTACATCTGTGGATTTATTTACCTAAAAGCAACATTCTTCATCTAAGGCTAAACAAATTCCTTTATGTGCTGCCATTAACATATCTACTCCTCAACAACTTTGGATGGCTATGATTGCTAAAGAGCCCATTTGTTCTTGCACAGTTACTAAAGTTTCAGCCATGGTGTCAATCTTGTTGGCTATTTTCTTTGAGAGTTGGCTATAGGTCAAGATGACTTCTGTAATTCCTGCAATTCCAGGTCCTGTACCAGCTATAATGCCAAGTCCCATGAGAAGGGGAATTAACTGGATAACCCTCCTTACCCTGGGCAAAATGGAATGCCTATAGATTGGTACTGAAAGAAAGAGATTGCCAAGGGCTATGAAGATATGCAGGAATACATAGCCTGTGGAATAAGTTCCAATACAGCTAGTAGAGAAGCATTGGCAAGCTAAGTGACCACAAACATAGAAGGTTCCTTGCATTTTAAGACAGGTGAAGATGTCAATACAAAATAAAAGTCTGACTTTTTCCAGGATAGCTAGGGGACATAGCTGACTCCTAATGTTCCCAGTCCTTCCCTAGAATTTAATGATTTTAAAGCAGGCAATTTGTACAGTTATTAAAATTCATAGCATCAGTTTATGACCTTAAAGCATTCAGTACTCCTAATACCCTTTAAAATTGTACTACATTACTTTCACAAATTCCATTTTATGTATCCTCTTATGGCTTACATGGACCGTTTATGACATGTTTGGACTTTTTGACTTGTCCTAAACATTCCTCTTTTTAAACAACCATTTATTTCAGTTTAAGACAAGAATTTACCATGCAAGATCTCTTTTTATACAAAATCTCTTTTCTTTACTACCTTCCTTACCAAAAATACTTATTTACTTTTATAACTTTTTAATTAGACAGAAGTCTTTTTTCTTCTGTTAGGAAGTTATAATTTTACTACATGTTGCTGTGTGAGTCCAGTAAAGAGGGGAGCAGACAAGGTTATCTACCTACTGTAGAAGTTATCCCCAGTTTATCTGGCGATAAAAGATTGTTCAGACAAATGTTTGCTAGGACTTGTCAAGATAAGTGTGGGTTCTTTCTAAACCCCTGAGGTTGGAATTTCTAGGTTATCATTATTGGTTAAAGATTTATGTGTAAATAACAGATGAATTTAGATGTTGGAGAAATATTAAGCAGGCACCCATTTTGGAAAGTATGTTTTTACCTCAAAGGAGTATGAGTCTTTTATTTTGGAGGTATGGGGTGCCATTTGCCCTTATTACCCAACAGGATTCGGAGGACAGTGGTTCAGAGAAGATTAGCACAGAGTAGGCAGCTCTTAAACCCAAAAGAGAAATTTGTAATTTTACTTCCTACCTGTAGGGTTTCTCTTGGCTTTGTTCTGTTGATAATCATATCTGATTTGGAAGCCAGCTGGAAGAGAGAACCCCTTCAGCTCAAGGCCATCAGGGCTTGGGATTCTGTCCCAGGGCCCTTCGGACCTCAGGGCCATCCTGTTTCCAGTGGCCAAGCTTGCAACAGACAGGCCAAGTCAGGTAGGGCTTTTTTCCATTTATCCCACTGGCGAAGTTTGCCTTCCAGTGGCCTGGCTTCTCACACTGATGATGACAGTTACTTGCAAGGGTATTCTGAGGACAATCTGAAGTGGACTACAGGCCTGGTAAACCAGTCAATAGCTGAGCCTGCCTCTTGTCCATGTTTCTTCTTCTTCTTAGTCTGTATTTATTCTTTATTCTGCTCTTTTATAAAACACTGAGGAGTTTAATTTGAGGATTTTCTGTATAAGGGCATTGACTGGGTTCTATGACTGACTTTTGTAATTTTTCCCCAGTTTGTATTTAGGCCACACAGTATTACAAAGGAAACCTAGTTGTTTGTTTCAAGATTTGGGGGAATCAAACTTTTCCGAGTTTTTGAGGCTATATTTGAGGGGCATGTCCTGTGGTATGGAGATGCTATTACCCATCTGCAAAGAGAAAGCAGAGGAGAAAAAAAAGAGATATCCCCTCTTATTTCCTAGTATCCTTTCTTGAACAGAGCATCCTCCATTCATCCTTAGGGTTCCAGCATGAACTTGTCTCACCAGATACACTTAAGGTTTCATTTCATCACAATTGTCCACCTGAGAATGGAGAAAATACCAGAATGAACAAGGGGCCCCCTATTCACCCTTGGTGTTCCAGAATGAACTTTTCTTTCCCAGTACCCCTAACCTTGCCTTCATCTCTGTTCTAATGGTAATCTGTTCTGTGCCTAAAGTCTGGGATCAGACTTCATCTCTGTCCTATGGGTCCTTTTGTTTCTTCTGCCTGTGGTCTTGATCCAGTCTATATCTTGGTCTCTAAGATCTTAAAGTGACTCTTGTTCAGAGCATCCTAGCAACAAAATGAGTATCTCTTTTTCTCATATTCCCATAATCCATTTTATTTAAAGATGAGAAACCTGATTTTTAGCTAGGTGCCACAGATGGGCAGGACTTTCCTCCTTTTGAATATGACCCTGAAGTGTATTGAGAAAAGCATGAAAGTGATTAGAGGAATGGAGGAAAATTTGTATTTGGGGTTCCTTGTCTTCCTGGGGTAACATGCAGAACAAATTTTTAACTGGACAGGACAATCACTTTGCTACAGGAGATAGTGGGAGGAAGTGAGAGAGATACTCATAGAAAGCTTTCATATGCTCGCAAAAACAGCAGCCCTTGGATTCCATAGGGAACGTTTATTTGCTCTCTTGACATAAACGAGGACCTCTGGAGGACTTGGGGCTTGGAATAAGGGTTTGCATATGGCAAATTAAGAATTTTACCCCTTCAAGAAGGGTACTGAATCAAAAAAAGCAAGTAGGTGCATTTCTTAAAGGTCCACAGAGTGAGGCCCTATGCAGATGGACAAACTACTTCAAAAGCCACCAAAAACCTTAGTTCTGGAACATAATGGACAAAAAGCACCTGGTAGGTCAAAAGAAGCTGGAAGAGGCAGGGATCCAAGTAGGGTCTGTCCTAGCAGTGAGTCAACAGACAAGGGAAGGGGTGGAGGTCATCTGAGCTAATAAGGTAAAAGCAAGTATAAATCTCAGAGGATACCAGCAAAAGAACTTGTCTGTTGGCTGCCAGGCAAACAGCAAGAGCCATGGGAACACAAATAACAAACAGGCAGTGTTTGTTAAGGCAGAGAAGGAAGTCATGTAGCACACAAAGTAAAAGCAGAGGAAAGGCAGACTTACACCCATGGTGGATGGTCTGATGAGTATGCAAGTACATTTTAGAATACAGATAAAGAAAACAAGAGAATAGGTGGTGTGGGTTTTGGGAAAGAGCTGATTTTAGTTGCAAAAGCCGAGGAATTCCCAGATATTTCATGGTCTTAGGCTTCAGCCCTACAACACCCGTTAGCCTGTCATCCAAAAGGGCCATTAGTATCTCAGGTCTCCTCAGTGTAGACTCCAAGGTTCTTCCCATTCCCACAAGACACCCATCATGGTGAGCAGAGAGATCAGCTGGCCAGAGAAGAGCCACTGTGGCAGAGATGAATTGTTCTGGGAATTGGTCAGTAAGCAGGAGCAAAAGGAGAGAAAAAAACCATGTTACAGGCATTGAATGTTTCCAGCTGAAGAAGGCAAAACATAGAAGTTTCTTGCCACTTGGGAATGTATCCACATCACAGCACCAAAGTATTTTAGCAGCAGCAAGTCCAATGAGTCTGCCGCAGACTTAATTCTTGCCTCCTCAGAGAAAAGAAGTCATCTGAGGTCCATGAGGCAGGGTGAGAGACCAAGGCAAGTTTTAGAGCAGGAGTGAAAGTTTATTAAAAAGTTTTAGAGTAGGAATGAAAGAAAATAAAGTATACCTGGAAAAAGGCCAATCCGGCAACTTGAGAAATCCAAGTGCCCTTTCTGACCCCTGACTTGGGTTTTTTTATATATTGGCATGGTTCCAAAATTTGTGTTTCTCCTCCTTTGATATTTCCTTAGGGGTGGGCCATGCAGTGGCCTGCCAGCACTTGGGAGGGGCCACATACACAGTGTGTTTACTGAAGTTGTATGCATGCTCCTTTGAGGCATTTTTCCCTTACCGGTCAAGTGTTCCTAGAGGAATGTCACATACCAGTTAAACACCACAATTTTGCCTCTTAGTGCGCATGCTTAAGACCACTTGCCCAACTCCTGAGATCTTATCAGGAAGCTGCTGATCACTAACCTCAGGTATTTTCCATCTATTGAGAGACTGCTTTTTCCTGGCATTGGCTGCAAGCAATTATTCTTTTAGAGACATAGTTTAACAACCAACTGACCATCACCTGATTGTCACCTGACATTCCTGTGGGTTATGAGTGAGGCCCTCTCCTGCCTTGCACATGTCTGCCTGGCTACCTACTGTAACAATCCCACTTTTCTCATACAATTAATATGTAGAATTGTTTTTCTTATATTTATAATCTCAATTACATATATTAATTTTAATTTTAATTCTTAGTAATCCTAATTTTCAGTGAAAAACTTAGGAAGTAAGTAATTTTGAACTATTTTATACCAGTGTAGATAAAAACCATTTCATGATTTTTAGAGATATGTTCTCAATTTTTTTTGTTTATTAACAGATCTAAATATATTTAGCTTTTCTGTACCATATAAATATAAGATGCCAATATATATAAACTGAAACTTTTATTTAATAATGTTTCAGTATTTTAACTTACTTAGAAATGACTCTGAAATTTTATGACTACATATTAGTTAATTTACCATAACACGACTTTAAGATTTTAAATTACTGAAAAGAATTTTGAAACTATGAAAAGTTCACTTATGACCTTTTATCACATTTACATTCACTTAATTTATTCTTAACAATTATGCTTGAATAGTTCATTAAACAAAACTAGCCTTCATCTCAAGTTAATTTTTCTCTTCATAATTTTTATATTACTGTGTGTTAGGCAAGTATCATAAAAGCAAAATCCATAAAGTTAAATACATGTAGTTTTTTTCAATAACTTAGAAGACATAGTTGTTTTTATTAAACCAACAATATTCAACTAGTATTATTTGTGAAAGATGTAGCCAAGTCATATGAACTAAAAGGCATTTGACCTAGGTTCTATTTTTTTGATAAAATACTTAAGTGTTTACTTTTTCTTTAAGACAATTCTCTTTCATATATTTTGATAGTGAAATATCACAAACACATGACATATATAAACATGTAGACAGAGACACTCAGAGGCAAATTTCATAGCTTCATAAACCCTTCCTCCGTCAGATTTCAAATAGTTTATCTTTTCCCTTTACACTATTCTAAACAATTGTTAGCTAGTCAACTCTTAAATTTGCACTTTCAAAAACATGACTCAGGTGATATTTACATCCCAAAGGAACAGAACTTAGGTCCCAACACCATTATTTGCTGAGACAAAATAGGACTTAGGTAAGGGCTCAGACAAAACAAGATTGCCCAGAAAAATATCTTAAAGGTGAGGCTAGCTGTGTAAGCTTAAAGCCAATGTCTTCTTCATTATGCAGAGAGAGAGAGAGGTCTTTTTGTGTGTGAGAGACAGAGTTATACTCCATCTCCCATGCTGAAATGTAGTGGCATTCCACAGCTCACTGCAGCCTCGATCTTCCAGGCTGTTCATGTTCTTTGCTCATTTTTTAATGGGGTTGTTTGTTTTTGTCTCGTAAATTTGTTTTAGTTCCTTATAGATGCTGAATATTAGACCTTCATCAGATGCACAGTTTGCCAGTGTTTTTGTCTATTCTGTAGGTTGTCTATTTACTCTGTTGTTAGTTTCTTTGTTGTGCAGAAGCTCTTAAATTTAATTAGATTCCACTTGTCAATTTTTGCTGCAATTGCTTTTGATATCTTTGTCAGGAAATCTCTGTCTCCTCCTGTGTCCAGGATGGTATCACCTACATTGTCTTCCAGAGTTTTTATAGTTTTGAGTTTAATATTTAAGTCTTTAATCCATCTTGACTTGATTTTTTGTTCATAGTGTAAGGGAGGTGTCCATTTTAAATCTTCTGCATATGGCTAGCCAGTTATGCCAATAGGATTTATTGCATAGGGAGTCTTTTCCCCATTGCTTGCTTTTTTCAGCTTTGTCGAAGTTTAGATGGTCATAGGTGTCAGTCTTATGTCTACACAAAGCACATTTAACACAGAGAAGACTCCTTCAAAGAATTTGATAATCAACTTCCTGAAGGTCAAGGAAAAGGAAGGATCCTAAAAGCCACAAAAGGAAAGAGACAAATAACATACAGTGGAGCTCCAATACATATAAATGGAAACGTTACAGGCCAGGAGAGAGGGGCAAGACATATTTAAAGTGCTGAAGGTAAAATCCTTTTAGCCTAGAATAATATACCTTCCAAAAATATTCTTCAGTCATGAAAGATTAATAAAGACCTTCTCAGACAAACAAAAGCTGAGGAATTTCATTAGCACTAGACCTGTCCTACAAGCGATGCTAAAGGGAGATTTTTAGTCTGAAAGAAAAAAAATGTTAATGAGCTAGAAGAAATCATTTGATAGTTTAAAACAAAACAAAACAAAACAAAACAAACTCACTGGTAATTGTAAGCACATGGGAATGCACAAAATATTATAACACTGTAATTGTTGTGTGTCAGCTACTCAAGTAGAAAGACTAAATGGTGATTTAATAAAAAATAATAACTATGATCACTTTTCAAGACATAGACAGAACAATAAGATGTAAAGAGAAACAACAAAAAGTTAAAAAGTGGGGGAACACATTTTTACTAGTTTTTTTTAATGTAAACAGTACTAATTTGTCATCATTTTAATATAATGGGTTATTAGATAGTATTTTAAAGCCTCATGGTAACCTCATGATAAACATACAATGTATATACAAAAAATAAGAAGTGAGAAATTAAATCATACCACCAGAGAAAATCACCTTCACTAAAAGGAAGACAAGAAGGAAATAAGGAAGAGAAGACCACACAACAACTAGAAAACAAATAACAAAGTGGCAGAAGTAAGTCTTTACTTATTAATAATGACATTGAACGTAAATAAATTAAACACTCCAATCAAAAGGAAGAGAGTGGATAAATGGAAAAAACAAACAAACAAACAAACAAAAACAACAAAAAAAAACACCCAATGTTGTTGCCTACAAGAACACACTTCACCTATAATGGTGTACATGGACTGAAAATAAAGAGAAAAAGATATTCCATGCCAATGGAAACAAACAAACAAACAAAACGCAGGAGTAGCTATTCTTATATCAGGCAACATAGATTTCAAGACAAAAATTGTAGGAGAAAACCGAAGATCACTATATAATAATAAAAAAGATCAATTCAGCAAGAAGGTAAAATGATTGTGACTATAAACGCATCCAGCACTGAAGCACCCAGAATATACAGCAAATATTATTAGAGCTAAAGAGACTTTAATAAAATAATAACTAGAGACTTCAACACCCCACTTTCAGCATTGGACAGATCTTTCAGACAGAAAATCAAGAAAGAAAAACTGGACTTAATTTGCACTATAGAATAAGTTGATCTAACAGATATTTACAGAACATTACTTCCTGTGGGTGCAGAATCACATTCTTCTCAACACATAGATCATTCTCAAAGACAGACTATATGGTAGGTCAAAAGTGAATCTTAAAACATTAAAAAATATTGAAATAATAGCAAGCACCTTCTCTGGCCACAATGCAGTGAAATTAGAAACCAAAAACAAGAGGAATTTTGGAAACTACACAAATACGTGGAAATTAAATAATATGCTCCTGAATGACCAGTGAGTCAATGAAGAAATTAAGAAGGAACCTGAAAATTTTCTCAAAATAAATGATAATTGAGGCATGACATAAAGAACTTACGGGATACAGCAAAAGCCGTAGTAGGAGGAAAGTTTACAGCTATAAGTGCCTCCATCAAGGGAAAAACTTAAACTAATGATGCATCTTAAGGAACTAGAAAAGCAAGAGCATACGAAATCCAAAATTAGTAGGAAAAAAGAAATAATAAAGATCAGAGTAATAATACATGAAATTGAAATGAAAATACACAAGATTAACGAAACAACATGTTGGTCTTTTGAAAAGTTAAATAAAATTGACAAATCCTTACCCAGACTAATGAAGAAAAAAATAGAGAAGATAAAACTAATAAAATCAGAGATGAAAAAGGAGACATTACAACTACAACTGATACTACAGAAATTTAAAGAGTCATTAGTGGCTACTATGAGGAACTATATGCCAATAAATTGGAAATCTAGAAGAAAGTGACAAACTCCTAGGCACATACAACCTACCGAATTGAACCAGGAAGAAATCCTGGGACCCAATAATTTCACTGCTGAATTTTACAAAACATTTAAAGAGGAACTAACAGCAATCCTACTTAATCAATTACAGATTTAAAAAATCTTAAGAAAACACACAAAAAATAAAAAAAAATTCCATGTTCATGGATTGGAAGAATTAATATTGTTAAAATGTTCACAATGCCCAACAATTTACAGATTCAATGCAATCCCTATCAAAATACCAATGATATTTTTCACAGAAATAGAAAAAAAAACCCTAAAATTTATATGAAACCATAAAAGACTCAGAATAACCAAAACTATTCTGAGCAAAAAGAATAAATTAGGGGGAATCACATTACCTGACTTCAATTATACTACAGTGCTATAGTAACCAAAAGAGCATGGTACTAGCATAAAAGCGGACTCAGACCAGTGGAAGAGAATAGAAAACCCAGAAACAAATCCACACATATACAGTGATCTCATGTTTAAAATGGATGTCAAGAACATATACTGGGGTAAAGACAGTCTCTTCAATAAATGATGCTGAGAAAACTGTATATCCATATGAAGAAGAATGGAACTAGCCCCTTATCTCTTGTCATATGCAAAACTCAAATAAAACTAGATTGAAGACTTAAATCTAAGACCTCAACCTATAAAACTACTAAAGAAAAACATTGGAGAAACTCTCCAGGACATTTGACTGGGCATAGATTTCTTGAGTAATAACCCAAAAGCATAAGCAACCAAAGTAAAAATGGACAAATGGGATCACACTAAGTTAAAAAACCTTCTGCACAGCAGAGTAAACAATCAACAAAGTGAAGAGACAATCCACATAATGGGAGAAAATGTTTCCAAGCTAACCATTTGATAAGAGGTTAATAACCAAAACATCTAATAATCCGATTTAAAATGGGCAAAAGATCTGAATAGACATTTCTCAAAAGAAGACATGCAAATGGAATACAGTTATAATCACTGATTATCAGAGAAGTGCAAACTAAACTACAATGAGATATTGTCTCACCTTGGTTAAAATGGCTTTTATTGAAAAGACAGACAATAACAAATGCTGGAAAGGTTGTGGAGAAAGGCAGCCCTCGTACATTGTTGGTGGGAATGTAAATTGGTACAACCACCATAGAAAACAGTTTGGAGGTTCTTCAAAAAACTAAAAATATAGCTACCATATGATCCAGCAATCCTACTGCTAAGTACATACCAAAAAGAAAGAAAATCAGCATATCAAACATACATCTGCACTCTCATATTTGTTGCAGCCCTGTTCACGATAGCAAAGATTTGGAAGAACCTATGTGTCTGTGAACAGATGAGTGAAAATAGAAAATGTGGTACATATATACAATGGAGTAGTATTCAGCTATAAGAAAGAATGAGATCCTGTCATTTTCAAAAACATGGAAGGAAGTGGAGGTCATTGTGTTAGGTGAAATAAGCCAGGCACAGAAAGACAAACATTGCATGTATTCACTTATTTGTGCAAAATCTAAAACTCAAAACAATTGAACTCCTTGAGATATAGTAGAAGGATGGTTATCAGAGACTGGGAAGGGCAGTCAGGGGCAGTAAGAGGGAGGTGAGAATGGTTAATAGGTACATAAAAATGCTTAGAAATAATGAATAAAACTTTGTATTTGATAGCACATGGTTACTATAGTCAATAGTAACTTAATTGAACATTTTAAAATAATTAATAGAGTATAATTAGCTTTTTTTTTTAACACAGATAATAAATGTTTGAGAGGAGGATACACCATTTCCCAATATGTAATTATTATGCATTGTATGTTTGTATCAAAATATCTAATGTGCCTCATAAATATATAAACCTATGATACCCACAAAGATTAAAAGTAAAACATTAGAAAAAATAAAACAAACAAACAATTAAAAAATACATTTCTTATAGTTCTAGAGGCTGGGAAGTCCAGTATCAAGGTGGTTGCATCTTGTAAGGGCCAACTTGCTTTGTCATTCCATGGTGGAAAGCCAAAGAGCAAGAGGGGACAAAAGGAAGAAGAGAAGGGGGCCAAATTTATCCTTTTATCAAGAATATACTCTGCCATGACTCATCCACTTCTGTCCTGTAATAATGGCATTATTCCATTCATAAGGGCAGAACCCTCATTAATCACCTCTTTAAAGTTCCTACCTCTTAACACTGTTGCCTTGGAGATTAAGAGGATTGGGGACACATTCAAACTACAGCAGTATTCAAGTACAATAAAAGGTGCAAATCTATATTCATGAAAGTTTCTACTAGCTAGTAACAGGATTTACTTTAAGCAAAACAATTTTGTGTGTGTGTGTGTGTGTGTGTGTATAATGATATATATATATAATGTCTATGACATGTAATGCGAATTATTCTTTTAAGACTTTATTCAAATAGTTAGAAAGAATAAAGACCTAGTATTTTCTCACACAACAGGGTGACTGCACTCAAAAATAATTTAATTGCAAATTTAAAAATAAATAGAAAATATAATTAGATTGTTTGTAACAAAAAGGATACATGCTTGAGGTGTTGGGTACTCCGTTTACCCTGACATGATTATTATGCAGGCAAAACTGTATCAAAATATCTCCTGTTACCCATAAACATATACAAATAGTATGTACTCACAAAAATAAAAAATAAAAGTTAAAAAAAAGTCAGGACTCCTACAGAGAACAGGTGGTCATCCTCAAAGAGAATGTGAAATATCCCCCTTAATAAGGGAATAATCCATTGATCAAAAGCAAAGAATTTCTTCAGGAAATAAGACTTGGTTATAGTATGAATGTTTGCAAAGAGAGAATATCCGAAAAACAGTGTTTTGTCTAAAGTAAAGATTTTTCTTATGAACAGTGTAGGAGTAGAAGTGGGAAGAAATAATTTAATAGCAATGTTATTTTCTTCTTGGTGATGAGAATCTTCCTTGAGAAGATCGAATAGAAGTGATGGATCTCCAATAGACTTTCTCACAGACATGCTTGTGTCCTGCATCAACTTGATCATGATAAGAAAAAGAGTTTCTATTTTTACAAAGTAAATATTTGAGAAGGACATACTTTGCCTCTGTAGATTACTTATTATAAATGATCCTGGATTTATAGATGTATAGAACATAACTGTCTAGAGAATGAGAAGTTGTCCAGTACGCACTTTGTAGTCATACAACTAACAGAGTGTAACACTGGCAAGCCCCGAAATTGAAAAGCTTCTCTTGTGAACTATGTTTTTTGAACACATCATTCAGAAACTTAATCTGTTAATCCAATAACAAGCAGTGTTCTAATGTAAGAAAAAAAAATTATTGGGAACTGTGGTTAATAGTTGCCTGCTCCTCCAGAGCATAGATTTTGCTTGGTTTTTGTTTGAATCTGTGAATTATTAATCAAGTGTGGTATCAGGTGAGAATTATCATTCCTATGAGCCTGCTTTAACAGCTTAAACCTTTGTGTTAACACAGACGGTTACAACATATTTGTTATTTTAGCATCATTGATTACCATTCACCATGCATATTCATATGCACATGGATCACGGGTGAAATACTCTTTCAATGTCCCACCCAAATCAAAATCAGAATTCCTAGATTTCAAAAATTTTGTTGCAAGATCTCAAGCAATTAATAAGTCCCATAAAGTTTTATAACGGCTATCATGGGCTGCATTTGTAAAACAACTTCAGTTGGTTTGCAATGGTTTCATCCAAAATATAGTTTGTACCAGAAATTTTATATGCCAGATACTGTAGAGTAACAGGGTTCACTAAGAGAGGAATTTGTAATATTGCATACCTCAGGAGGTGACTGACAGTAAATGATTTTAATATAGGATAGTCATGTCGAGGATTTAACTGATTTTGCATAAAGAAGAATGTAAGCATGCCATCTAATGTTTATTTTAAACTTTTAAATACTTTAAATATTGAAAAATGACTCCTTTTTTTAAATAGAGAACTTAATGCAGATCAAAATTCCTGAACGTAGAGATTATAAATGTTTAAATTTTCTAGCTTTAGAAATAGTCTTTACTTCTTGACATCTTTCCAAAAAATTCTATGACAGTGGCAGTATTTATCAACCTTATAAAAATCACATATTTAAAAATCTAGCGATCTCGTGCAGTATCTTACTTGAATAGTCACCATTTAAATGCAAATTTTAGGTTCTTTCTGTCATAAAAAGGATTTTTCAATAAAAAAGAGGTGTATGTTTTTTAATGCTAATAGACTGTTTATTCCACTGCATGACTTGGCATTAATATCCAAGCACAGAAGGTTGGTCTTTGGAAGGGGATAAAAAAGATAGATGCACAGGAAAAACACACAAATCTTTTTGGGGATGGGGGGCAGATTTACTAATGACATATGAAAAAGTTTTTAAAGAGGAATTTGAAAATGGTCTCTGTTAGAAAACTTAATTCTCTTTTCTAATAAAATATAAAGTAAAATAGTCTCAGTGGCTGCAATTTCCTGTAGGGGAAAGGATTTGCCGTTTTATAAATCTTTTTATGACAGTGTAAAGAGATAGATACCACTGGAGTCTGCTGAGTTCAAAATTTAAGCAATGTCTTTCCTTTTTCCTAATAGCCTGTATTTTTTAAATGAAGAGTGTTCAATAGGTATTGAATAAGTGTTTATAGCAGGCCCCTTATGCACAAGGCACCGTGGTAGTCAGCGTGACGGGATGGTCAGCTCCAGCTTTGCTTTCTCTAGTTCCATTCAATTGAGTAAATATATGCCTCACAGTTTTAGGAACTATTCCAATTCCTGCACCAATTCTAACTGAGCAGGTAATTGGAGCAGTACCTGAGTCTTCCCGCTTTAAATATATTATGAGAGATATAACATAAAAATGATTACCACCAAGACAAGGCAAAATGTTATAAGTAATCAATATGCAGAGAAAAGACAGGAAGAAAAATTATGTTGGTTTCAGGAAACTAGTATCATTTACACCTTGAAGAGAGGCAAAGACGTATACGAGGAAATGGTGAAAAAAGTGCATTTTCCATCTGGAAAATTAAACAAATAAAAAGACACTAAACTAAATATTAAAAAGTTTTACTTTGTACAGTAATTTTAAAGCAATATAAGATACTGAACCAGTAAAATAAAAGTTTGTTTGAGGTCAAATTGTGGAGGGCCTCAAGTTGCAATGGACTTAATTGTAATTTGAGGGGTAATAAATTAAAAACTATAAAAGGCTTCTATAGAGAAAATGCAGATATCAGAACTATATCACTTGGAAAACTTAGTAATTCAATCCTGATCACATTATTCAATGTATTTTTGTCCTGCTTTCTAATGTTGATAACATTTATTATTATACAAAAAGAAGAAGACTGTTTCCAACTCACTCTAGTTTCAAGAAAGCACTAAATTTAAGTCAAGGCTAAGAAAGTGATTTTGTGAGTCAAAAGCTGGATTCTGCACTGTAGTAGCCTCGTGTGCTTACATTTTTTTAATACCAAGTTGACTCTCCAATAAAATGTTTCCTCCCAGTTTCCTGGTGTATAACAATGGTTTGGCTAAGGTTCTCAATTGAAAATTTCTATGGATTGGCAATTTAGATCAGCTCTGCTTTGGGTCTTCAGAACAGACCTCTCTTTCCCTTTTTATCTTTGCCTCTGTCTCTCTGTGTCTTAGATTCATTATCGCCTTCAACAAGTTGGCGTCAGTACATACAATGAGACAAGGGATCTGAGAGGCAAATCATATCAGATCGACTAAGTTAAAGACTAGTTTTAGTTACAACTGAAATTCTATAGGTAAAGTCTTCAGATTACAAAAAAAAAAACCCAAAAAACAAAAAAACACCAACAAACTGGCATTTTTATTAGGATAGAATTTGAAAATAAAACCTGAATGTCAGGAATTATTTCTAAAGCAGGATTAGTTAGGCAGAGCCGTTGTATCTTAGGAAAAGTTAGGAGGTTTAGGTTTTCTTTCATTTCCCAGTCCCTCATCTTTTCATCTCCACCCATGAAACTGTTTACTAGAGGCAGAGTAAAGGCATCTGAAAATAGAAATAATTTTATGAAGTAGCTTTGTAAGTTTTCTTAAATAAGATTTTCAGTAAAATTATTATTTCATATGATGAGTGTTCACTTTTCAATTGCTCCTACAGTGATTTGTTCGTTTGATTGTTTCCTTTCTTCAATTTGTATATTTCTGTGCTATTTTCAATGAGAATCTTGAGGGGGGTTAAGGGAGATGTGCTTAGCAGTATATGCACAAACAAGAGCAGAGGCTTTTGAATGGTACCTGGAGAACAATGTGGAGATGTTTCAAAGGTAGCAGTGTTTCAAATGGAAGAGGAAAGCAATCATGATTAAAGAATTCACTCCTTAGGTCACTATTTTTTTTTTCTATTAATATTAACAATGCTTTTGAAATCAGAGCCAAAATTTTGGGAAAAAAAGTGAATGGAAGATCAGGAGTAGAGGGATACTAAGGGTCATTTGAGGGCTTGGAAAAAAATACTTATTGTGATACAGGAAAAAAAAAAAAAAGCTTCCATGTCTAAGAGGAGGTAAGAATAGTACTCATAAGGGTTCCTGTTTGTAGTAGTCAGGGTTCTCTAGAGGTACAGAACTAATAGGATATATGTACATATGAAAGGGAGTTTATTAAGGAGAATTAACTCACACAATCATAAGGTAAAGTCCCACAATAGGCCGTCTGCAAACTGAGGAGCAAGGAAACCCGTGGTGGATCAGTCTGAGTCCCAAAACCTCAAATGTAGGGAGGTCAACAGTGTAACCTTCAGTCTATGGCCAAAGGTCTGAGAGCCCCTGGCAAACCAGTGGTGTAAGTCCAAGAGTCCCAAAGCTGAAGAATTTAAGTCTGATGTTCGAGGGCAAGAAGCATCCAGTATGGGAGAAAGATGAAGGCCGGAACACTCAGCAAGGCTAGTCCTTCCATTTTCTTCCACCTGCTTTCTCCTAGCAGCACTGGCACCTGGTTAGATGGTGCCCACCCAGAGTGAAGGTGGGTCTGCCTTTCCCAGTCCACTGACTCAAAGTTAATCTTCTTTGGCAACACCCCCACAGACACACCCAGGAACGAAACTTTGCACCCTTCAAGTCAATCAAGTTGACAATATTAACCATCACACTGTTGAAGGCGCAATAGGCAGGAAAGATGTTGCTAAGACTCATTCTTCATAAGTCATCATTAGAGAATATTTTACTTACATAATTCAGAGGTTTAAATGTAAAGTGTTCAGATCTTAAATTCATAACACCAATCCTGGGAACTAGAAGATTAAAAAAGAGAGGGTACTCAAAACAGGTATTGCTGCTGAAAATTCTACAATGCCTACGTTGGGTAGTAAAATTTTATTCTAACACAAGACATCAAACTAATGAGAACAACCTTGCAGAACACCAATTAAAGAATTTTTGTCCAAGCCATAAAAGACTAATTTTTCTGGAGTAAATTTGTGTGAGCGCACTATGCATTTACTTTGTTGACAAACTAAATTTAGCAGCAAAGATAGCAATCTCTTAGAATTTTAGCTGTACAGATGACATGAAGGAAATCTGAAAATGGTAAGACATTACCATATAGAAGCTTGGCTGGCTGGGAGCAGTGGCTTACACCTGTAATTCCAGCACTTTGGGAGGCTAAGGTGAGAGGATCATGGAGCCTGGGGATTTCAGACAACTCTGTACAACAGAGCAAGGCCCAGCCTCTAATAAAAACAAAAACATTACCTGGACATTGTGGAACATGCCTGTTGTCCCAGCTACTTGGGAAGCCGAAGCAGGAGTATCACTTGAGCCAAGGAGTTCAAAGATGCAGTGAGCTATGATTGTACCACTGCACTCCAACTAGGCAACAGAATGAATCCTGTCTCAAAAAGAAAAAAGAAAAGAAAAGAAAAGAAGGCAGGCAGGAAAAGAAAGAAAGAAAGAGAGAAAGAGAGAAAGAGAGAAAGAGAGAAAAAGAAAGAAAGAAAGAAAGAAAGAAAGAAAGAAAGAAAGAAAGAAAGAAAGAAAGAAAGAAAGAAAGAAAGAAAGAAGGAAGAGAGGGAAGGAAGGAAGGAGGGAGGGAAGGAAGGAAGGAAGGAAGGAAAGAAAGAAAGAAATAAAAGGAGGGAGGGGAGGAAGGAAGGAAGGGAGGGGACAGGGAGGAAAGAAGGAAAGGTGGAAAGAAAATAAAGAAGAAAGAAGAGAGAGAGGGAGAGAGGAAGGAAGGAAGGAAACAAGGGAGGGAGGGAGGCAGAAGGAAAAGAAAGAAAAGAAGAAAGAAAGAGAAAGAAAGAGAGGAAGGAAGGAAAGAAGGAAGGAGAGAGAGGGAAGGAAGGAAGGAAAGAAGGAAGGAAGGAAGGAGTTGGCTATATCTTTAAAGTACAGATGCAGATTGTAACCACTTTTATATTTCTTTTGCCACTTCTACTGAAAGGAAGAGGAGGAAACTAAGGGAACTTGGATAGGTAACCTAAGTTTTTTACTTACTTATTTGTGAAAATTCACACAGACTATGAGTACTTACTTTGCTCCTTATTTTTGCAAAGTATATTCTCATGTTGGAAAAAAATAAACACAAAGGTAGTTCTAATAATTATTCTCATGACCATTATTACTATATATTCCATTCAGATTTCTTAGACTATTTAGTCTTAGATTTTCTATCCTATTTCTATTTTTTAAAAGTCTCCTGAACTTCATTTTCTTCTAAGTTTATTGGTTTTTATGGTACTGAGTATTATACTGTGATTATTTCCGTTGAAACATATTCACTTTAAATGTTTTGCTCTAATTTTTAGTACAAACCTATTTACAAGGAGTTTGGCTCTACTTCACCTTCAGAATAAATAATACTACCATCTTGATTTCTTCACTAAACAGTGCCACTTAAAACTAAAATATTTTTCAGTCATAATATTGAGGGCTTGTGGAAAAGAATACTTTCCGTTTCCACTACATCTGGAGTACTGTGTGAATGGAATCATACAGATTATAAAGTGTGGTATTAGAATTAATTTTATTACACCAGCACTCAATTTTAACTTGAGAACACTCTGTGTTATGTAGGGGAAAAGGTCAGTCTATGCAAAGTCTATAAATGAATATAAAAATATGAGAGAATAAAACAGCTCCAAAATTATTGTGTGCATCAAGTTAATATGTTTCCTATTGAAGAAGATGCTAAGTAAAATTGCTGAGTAGCTCCTCAAAAGAAAATAATAATCTGCTCATCATCTTGTTCAGTCTTCCAAAAGAAAATTATCATTAAAACAATAATGAGGTTATTACTTTCATATGCCTTGAAATAAAATAATTAACATACATGTTAAATTGTAATAAAATATTTTTTAAAAAATCTTAAACTTGGTATATAAAAACAAAATAGCAATATTTTATTATCTGTGTTTTTTAACTAGAATATTACTGGGAAAGACATGCAATTATTGTTTCATTGCATTTTCTCATGCCTGATTAGGGAAGAATTGCATTTTACACGTAACTGAAAAACAAAATCAATTACACATAACAAAGTCCAAAGCAACAGAATGTTAAAAGAGCCACTTCTACATATTGCATCTTTTATTAAAGTACAGGTTAACATATAAATATTGGTATATATAGGTCTTTCATTTGGCTCTATAAACAGATCTCCATTTTGCATTACCCCAGATGAACTCAGCTTTACCTGACCTCTGGTCTATGCTTACTTGCTTCGGTGCTGGGTTAGAGGTCATTCCCAAGGTCATAATGGCCTTTGCTGATGTGATTCAGCATGAAAATGAGAATGTTACTAGTGAGCAGACCATATCATTCATCTGAAAAAGAAGATGCATCTGTAATGCCTTGCCTTCTGTTTTCCTTCTTCACTTTCCCCCAGCTTCCACTACTTTTGTTTTTCCCTCAGTCTGTCTTCCCAGGATTGTACCTTCTAATAAAGTGTTAGTTTCAAAATTTACCTCATGATTTGTTTCCTGGGAAATGCTTTAAAGAAAAACTGCATAAGCTACTATTTTCCCTTAAATATCTTCTTGACAAGAAATGTAAAGTGTCTACAAAATGCTTTATTATTTTATAGCACTAAATTACAATTTTTAAAATAATTTTGGCACCTTTGTTTATATCACCTGTGAGGGATTAAAAAAAGCTAGAGCAGTATCAGCCTGTGAGTGACACACTTTCTAAATAATTTCATTCTATCTTGACTTGAATATATAAGTAAACAGCATTTTGAGATGGTTTGCTTTTATATACAGGAGAGATAGCTTTGTACTGCCCAGTACTGAAATTTCAGAGAAACTTTCTTCTTTTTTTTTTTTTTTTTGAGACGGAGTCCTGCTCTGTCCCCCAGACTGGAGTGCAACACGCAATCTTAGCTCACTTCAATCTCTGCCTCCTGGGTTCAAGCAATTCTCTGCCTCAGCCTCCCGAGTAGCTGGGATTACAGGTGCCCACCACCACACCCGGCCAATTCCTGTAGTTTTAGTGGAGACGGGGTTTCACCATCTTGAACAGACTGATCTTGAACTCTTGACCTTGTGATCCACCTACCTCGGCCTCTCAAAATGCTGGGATTGCAGACATGATCCACCATGCCCAGCCAAATATTTTAATTCTCAATTATTATTTAAACTCTGATCTTCTAGTGAAAGTTGTTGAATGAAGAACAATTAAACATTTAATTTTTTGAGTGATTTTAAGAGAATGTAAAAAACAAAAAACAAACAAACAAACAAAACAAACAAAAAAACCCACTCTTATATTGAGAGGTGAAGCCGGCTGGGCTTCTGGGTCGGTTGGGGACTTGGAGAACTTTTCTGTCTAGCTAAAGGATTGTAAGCACACGGGTCAGCGCTCTGTACAATGGACCAATCAGCAGGACATGGGCGAGGCCAAATAAGGGAATAAAAGCTGGCGAAGCTTTGTTTTTTGCTCTTCATAATAAATCTTGCTGCTGCTCACTCTTTGGGTACACACTGCCTTTATGAGCTGTAACACTCACAGCAAGGGTTTGCGGCTTCACTCCTGAAGTCAGCGAGACCAGGAACCCACTAGAAGGAACCAACAACTCCGGACACATCTGAACATTTGAAGGAACAAACTCGGGACACGCCATCTTTCAGAACCGTAACACTCACCGCGAGGGTCCACGGCTTCATTCTTGAAGTCAGAGAGACCAAGAACCCACCAGAAGGAACCAATTCTAGACACAATATGAGATAAAAACATGGCAGAATTTCATGTGCTACCACACCCTTGACATTATCTGAAAACAGAGCATGTCAAAACTAAAACAAACAAACAAAAATTATGGAAAAAAAAAAAAAAGAAACAATAAATACAAGTGCCAAATTCTCCGTGCTTTCAACAGCTGTTACCAGTCAAAAAGCTTAGTCTCAGAACAAGAAAAACTGTGGACAGAAAATTGGAACATTAGGGAAGAGGCCTGAGTGTGAGATGCAACACACACCGGAAAGACAGATGACGCCCTGAATAAGAAAATCCTAAAAACAGTAACCAGGGCCAGGCACGGTGGCTCACGCCTGTAATCCCAGCACTTTGGGAGGCCGAGGCGGGCGGATCACAAGGTCAGGAGATCGATACCACGGTGAAACCCCGTCTCTACTAAAAATACAAAAAATGAGCCGGGCGCGGTGGCGGGTGCCTGTAGTCCCAGCTACTCGGGAGGCTGAGGCAGGAGAATGGCGTGAACCCAGGAGGCGGAGCTTGCAGTGAGCGAGGATAGCGCCACTGCACTCCAGCTTGGGGCGACAGAGCAACACTCCGTCTCAAGAAAGAAAAAAAAAAAAAAAAAAAAAAAAACAGTAACCAGGTATATTTGATTTAATCACAATAAAGCTGATTTAAAAGAATAAGCACAATTTAGGGGGATAGCCTCAATCCGTGTAGTCTGGAGGTATCAAAAACCAAGAGGAAGGAAGGAGTGTCATTGGCCAGTGGATGACGAAGAAAAGAATAGGGAGATTTAGGCCACTGGAAGACATATTAAGACCACAGAGTTAGAGGATCTGCAGCTTCCTTCTTACTATACAAAAAAAGCAAATAAACCCTGCTAAAGTACATGGACTTCGCTAGACTGACAGAAGAGTGTCAGCAATTATTTAAAACAGTTCATTATATTAAAAATTAACAAAACCAAAGTCAAGTCCTGCAGAGAACTGTTGCAGGAAAGCAGGAAAAATAAGTTAAAATAAGAAAAAATAATCATAAAACAGAAGAAAATTGTAATCTACATTTTAAACAGTTAAATATACTCAAAAATATATTAGAATATGGAAAATGACTTTCAAACAGAAATTCCAACACTCACACACACACGCACACACACACAAACACACACACACAAAAACACACACATCAGGAAAAATACAAAAGAGCTGAACTCAGGAATAAAACCAATGAAAAAAGATAAAATAATCTCAGAATTGAAAGAATAACTTACAAGCTTCCCAGGGGAGAATCTAACTAAATTAAACTTAATAACGGGCATAGAAGACAATTAAGCAAACCAAGAATAGAAGATGACATAAAGAAAGAAGAAAAAAGGATCAGCAGAGAAAATATTGAAGAAGTCAAAGAAGAGATAATATCTATCTTACGGAATTTTTTGATAAAGAAAAAGAGAACAATGGAACAAAGCTAATATTTAAAACTGTATTCTAAGAACATTTGCCAGAAATAGAAAAATATTAACATTCAATATTAACAAATTGAAAGGGCTCAGTGCATATTTGGAAAAATCACAAGTGTGAGAATAAATACAATTTAAAAGCTGTTGTAGGCCCCTAAAACACTTTAAGCCTTGAGAGAGTAGTAACTGTAATCTCAGTCATATTTGGTTACAACTTCTGTTCTTAGATTGTAGATTAACTGACTTTCTCATTTTTCTTGTTCTGGGCAATAACTAGAGAGAAGCAAATGATGTCAGGGACAACAACCTGCCTTTTTAATTAATGGCCCTTTTTATGTATGTTAATTCCCCTTTGTTCTGCTTTGCTTGGATCAGATGACAGAAAACCTATGACTAAGAAAAATTGCTGAATGTACCCTTTCCAGAAAGAAACACTGCCTGTAACCAATCAAGTTACTATAATTATGTGTTAACCTTGTGTGAATAATACTGTAATCCTGCAAAAAATTCCTTATCTCTACCTATATAAATGAAATCTTAACTGGAACTCTGACTCCATTCCTTTAGATCTGACATTTCTGGGTGGTCCATCTTTGCAATTTGCACATTAATAAACTTTAAAAATTAGATTCTGACTTCATTATTGTATGTTGACACCAAGAGTGATGAGCTCCAAAAAATATCGTAGTAAAACTATTAGATTTCAAAGATGAGAATAAGATCCTAAGAACTTGAGGCAAGAAGACCAAATAACTAACAATGGCAAAAAAATTTACACTAGCATGCTTTTCAAAACACCCAAGCAAGGTAGCATTTTTTTAAGTCACTGAAAAAAATGTCAACCAATTTAAAAATTTTTTTAAAAAATTTTCTTAGAGAAAGAGTGTCACTCTGTCATCCAGGCTGGAGTGCATTGGCACAATCGTAGCTCACTAACTGTGAATCCCTGTTCTTAAGCTATCCTCCCTCTTCAGGATCCCAAGTGGTTGGGACTACATGTGTACACTACCATGCCTGCCTATTTTGTGAAACATATTTTATAGAGATGGGGTCTTGCTGTGTTGCCCAGGCTGCCCTGGAACTTCTGGTCTCAAGTGATACTCCTGCTTCAGCTTCCCAAAGTGCTGAGATTACAGGCATGAGTCACAGTGTGTGGTCAAAAATTTGTTATTGTTCATATATTAGATTTCAAAAAAAATGTTTCATAAGGTAAAAATAAGTATTTACAACAACAATTTCTGGTAACAATGCAAACTAGAATTAAATAATAATAGCAACAACAATAATACAAAAAGATCTATTCATTTTGAAATAAGAAAATAAATTCTAAACTACTTTAAATCAACTTCTACTTGGAAAAGGGAATACAAACTGAAATTATACACATAAAAATAAGAAAATAAAAATATTTCATAACTGAATCTATGAAAAGTATTCATGATAATAAAATTTATTGAACTAAACATTTATATTGATAAAAAAGAATAAAATTTAAATAATTATATTCTTAGTTCTGAACACTAGAACATAACAACAAATTAAGTCAAAGAGAGCACAAAAAAAGAAATAATAAAGAAGCAGATATTAAAAAGGCAGATAATTTATTTTATTTATTTATTTATTTATTTTTATTATACTTTAAGTTCTGGGACACATGTGCAGAATGTGCAGGTTTGTTACATAGGTATACACATGCCATGGTGGTTTGCTGCACTCATCAATTTATCATCTGCATTTGATATTTCTCCCTAGCTCCGCATCCCCCAACAGGCCCCAGTGTGTGATGTTCCCCTCCCTGTGGCCATGTGTTCTCATTATTCAACTTTCACTTATGAGTGAGAATATGCAGTGTTTGGTTTTCTGTTCTCTGTTAGTTTGCGAAAATGATGGTTTCCAGCTTCATCCATGTCCCTGCAAAGGATATGAACTCATCCTTTGTTATGGCTACATAGTATTCCATGTTGTATATGTGCCACATTTTCTTTATCCAGTCTATCATTGATGGGCATTTGAGTTGGTTCCAAGTCTTTGCTATTATGAATAGTGCTGCAATAAACATATGTGTGCATGTATCTTTATAGTAGGATGATTTATAATCCTTTGGGTATATACCCCTTAATGGGATTGCTGGGTCAAATGGTATTTCTGGTTCTAGATCTTTGAAGAATCGCCACACTGTCTTCCACAATGCTTGAACTAATTTACATTCCCACCAACAGTGTAAAAGCATTCTGATTTCTCCATATCCTCTCTAGCATCTCTTTTTTCCTGAATTTTTAATGATCACCATTCTAACTGGAGTGAGATGGTATCTCGTTGTGGTTTAGATTTGCATTTCTCTAATGGCCAATGATGATGAGCTTGTTTTCATGTTTGTTGGCTGTATAAATGTCTTCTTTTAAGAAGTGTCTGTTCATATCCTTCACCCACTTTTTGATGAGGTTGTTTTTTTCTTGTAAATTCGTGTAAGTTCCTTGTAGATTCTGGATATTAGCCCTTTGTCAGATGGATAGATTGCAAAACTATTCCCTCATTCTGTAGGTTGCCTGTTCACTCTGATGATAGTTTCTTTTGCTGTGCAGAAGCTCTTTAGTTTAATTAGATCCCATTTGTCAATTTTGGCTTTTGTTGGCATTGCTTTTGGTGTTTTAGTCATGGAGTCTTTGCCTATGCCTATGTCCTGAGTGGTGTTTCCTAGGTTTTCCTCTAGGGATTTTTTTTTTGGTTTTAGGTCTTACATTTAAGTCTCTAATCCATCTTGAGTTAATTTTTGTATAAGATGTAAGGAGGGGGTCCAGTTTCACTTTTTTGTATAAGGTGTAAGGAAAGGGGTCCAGTTTCAGTTTTCTGCATATGGCTATGCAGTTTTCCCAACACCATTTATTAAATAGGGAATCCTTTCTCCATTGTTTGTTTTTGTCAGGTTTGTCAAAGATTACATGGTTGTGGATGTGTGGCATTATTTATGAGGCCTCTGTTCTGTTTCGTTGGTCTATATATCTGTTTTGATAACAGTACCATGCTGTTTTGGTTACTGTAGCCTTGTAGTATAGTTTGAAGTCAGGTAGTGTGATGGTTCCAGCTTTGTTCTTTTTGCTTAGGATTGTCTTGGCTCTACAGTATCTTTTTTGATTCCACATGAAATTGAAAGTAGTTTTTTCTAATTCTCTGAAGAAAGTCAATGGTAGTTTAATGGAAGTAGCATTGAATCTATAAATTACTTTGGGCAGTATGGCCATTTTCAAGATACTGATTTTTCCTATCCATGAGCATGGGATGTTTTTCCATTTGTTGTGTCCTCTCTTATTTACATGAGCATTGGTTTGCAGTTCCCCTTGAAAAGGTCCTTCACATCCCTTTCACATTGATTTTGTATCCTGAGACTTTGCTGAAGTTGCCTATCAGATTAAGGAGTTTTGGGGCTGAGATGATGGGGTTTTCTAAATACACAATCATGTCATCTGCAAATAGAGACAATTTGACTTCTCTTCCCTTTTGAATACACTTTATTTCTTTCTCTTGCCTGATTGCCCTGGCCTGAATTTCCAATACTATGTTGAATAGGATTGGTGAGAGAAGGCATCCTGGTTTTCTACCAATTTGCAAAGGGATTACTTCCAGCAGAGAATTTAAAATAAAAGATCTAATAAATTCAATCCCAGGTTTAGTTAAGAAAATGTACTCTATAAGCCAATAGCTAACTTTATCAGGAAGACAAAGCAGAAACAAAAATACACACAGTAAAAAAATAACAAGAGGAAATAATAATTAAAAAGAAGAAATCATAAAGAGATTAATATGTAGACTTTCATGCAAATATATTTGAGAACCTAAATAAAATCGATAATTTCTGCAGGAAATTCAGGTTACCCAAATTGACCCTATTGGAGTTAAAAAGCTTAAACATACAAATTCTCATAGTGTATGAAAAGATACTAAGAACTACCCTTCCCCAAATTGAACTAGGTCCAGATATTTGAGAGTGTAATTCTATCAATTCTTCAAAGACCAGATAGTCCTAATGCTTTATTGTTCATTGCAGGCTATTGAAAAGGAACAAAATCTTTCTAATCATTCTTGAGATTCAAGGATAAATACAATTCGAAGAGGAAAACTTCAGACCAATTTCACTAATAAATATTGACAGAGAAATTCTAAAGAAAATATTAAGAACAGAATCTGACACCACATTAAGAAATGAATACACCATAACCAAGTGAGATTTACAAAAGGAATGCAATGTTACCTTGGTTTTAGAAAATCCAATAACAACACACAGATTATGAATATACCTGAGGGAAAATACGATTATTTTTCTACATGCCAAAAAAGCCTATAACCAAATTCAACATCCATTCTTAATAAAAAACATTCATTAAATAGGAATTAAAAGTTACATTCTTAACATGATAAAAATACATTTACTTTTGTCCTAAAGCCATTGTCTTATTTTATGAGGAAACACTAGAGGTATTTTTGATAAAATTAGGAATGCAGCCAGGATGTCCACTATTTCTGGCACTATTCAATATTGTGCTAAATGTATTTGCCAGTGCAACTCAAACACAGAAATCAATTAGATGCATAAGAATGGGTAAAGAGGAAACAAACTTATTTCTAATTGCAGGAGATAGAAAGAAATTATTTAGGCAGGTAGTGAGGGCAAAAGAGTCCTCAGAAGAACTTCCCTCCGAACAAAGCAGTCCAAGAAATTGTTATTTTCTTTTCTAACAAAGAGTAGCCTGAAAAATCGAGCTGCAAAGATAAATAAGAAAGCTGAAAGCTTGCACGGGCGAATGCTGGCAGCTACGCCAATAGAAAAGGACTACTTGAGGGCCTGGCATCATGTCCACAACGGAAATTTCATCTTACTTTTTTTTTTTCTGAGATGGAGTCTCACTCTGTCGCTCTAGTTGGAGTGTGGTGGTCAATCTCGGGTCATTGCAACCTGCACCTCCCAGGTTCAAGTGATTTTCCTGCCTCAGGCTCCCGAGTAGCTGGGATTACAGGTGTGTGCCGCCACGCCCGGCTAAGTTTTGTATTTTTAGTAGAGACAGGGTTTCACCATGTTGGCCAGGCTGGTGTCGAACTCCTGACCTTAAGTGACCCGCCTGCCTTGGCCTCCCAGAGTGCTGGGATTACAGGTGTGAGCCAGTGTGTCTAGATCCATCTTCCCTTTTTGTTTGCATGTGTACAGTAAGAAAGAAATGGGCAACATAGAGCAGCTCAGGCTGAAATCCCGCCTGCATAATAGAAGACTGGGTAGGGGCTGCCAGAGATTCACGCCCTATGCAAATGGCACACCTGGTCCTAAGCAGTTTTTCATGCCCTATGTAGATCAGACACAACCTTGACATCAACTCATCTATAAAACCCCCTGCATTTTACTAAAGATTGGCAACCCATTTTTCCGGGACCCCTCTTTGTAGGAAATAGCTATTCTCTTCCTTTTGCCTATTAAATTTCTGCTCTTAACCTCACTGTTTGTGTGTCTGTGTCCTTGATCTCCTTGGCTGTGAGACAAACCTCAGGTGTGTCCCCAGACAATGAGGCTGCATCAGTAGTATACCTGGAAAATCCTAGAAAACCATTAATATAACTAACTCAAACAATGAAAGTATTCAGTGAAGCATGATATGAAATTAGCATACAAAAATTAACAGCCTTCATACATACAAATAAAAAAACAGAACTGTTGACGAAAAGAGTCAAACTCTGAAGTTTGAAGAGATTTATTCTGAGCCAAATATGAGTGACCATGGCCCGTGACACAGCCCTCAGGAGGTCCTGAGGAAGTGTGCCCAAGGTGGTCGGGGTACAGCTTGGTTTTATTTTTTTGAATTGATCATCTATTTTATAGAAAGCAGAAAATGTGGAAGGTATATTTTCTCAAAATATATTTTGAATTTCTGCCACGGTTGCAGCTTTCTATTTCTTATGACTTTTTTTTTTTTTTTTTAAGTTCTAGGGTACATGTGCACGACGTACAGTTTTGTTACATACGTATACATGTGGCATGTTGGTGTGCTGTACCCATTAATTCCATTAACTCGTCATTTACATTAAGTATATCTCCTAATGCTATCCCTCCCCCATCCCCCCACCCCACGACAGGCCCCGGTGTGCGGTGTTCCCCACCCTGTACCCAAGTGGAACTGAACAATGAAATCAGCTTGGTTTTATATATTTTAGGAAGGCATGAGTCATTGTTGGGGAAACCTGTCCCCCACCACCCGGTGGGTACCCCGAGTCCGGTGCAGACAGAGGGATTAGAAAGAGACAGAATAAGTGTTTAAAAGGTGGGTCCAGGGGACTGGAGCATCTCAGGCTTGTTCACAGCCCAGAGCTCTCGGGTTCCATCCAATTTATTGGTTTACAAGCTCCTTGTTCTTAGGACAGATGGGAGGGGTAGGAAGGGATGAGGAAAAGGATTAATCAGTGAAGGAGAACTCGTGAATCATTCCATAAGAGGTATAGCAGTGGCGGTTTCTGTGAATTTCCTTGAGCAAAGGCATGTGTCTAAAGTACTTAAGATCTTTAACTTATTGGAGCTGAAACAGGTGGGAGTGGGTTTCAGGAGGAGCCAAGATGTTTGATTATACTCCACTGCTTCAAGGGAGTGTTATCTCCCTCATTTACCTGTGGCATGCCACTGAGCGGTTATGCTCTCGGGGCATAAAGACATGAAGGCAATAAAGAGACTTTTCTCCTCAGAGGCCGCCCATGGCTCCCACAGGTGTCTCACACAGGGGAGACCAACTCATCTGGCACCCCAGAAACTCTCTTTCCCACAAGCTGTCAAGCAAATACATTTAAGAAATACATTGGTCTGGTTCAGAAAGGTGGGACAACTCAAAGCCGGGACTTCTGGGCTATAGGTCAATTTAAACATTTTCTGGTCAACAATTGGTTGAGTTTATCTGAAGACCTGGGATCAATAGAAAGGGAATGTTCAGGTAAAGATAAAGGATTGTGGAGACCAAGTTTTATTGTGCTGAGGAAGCTCTCAGCAGACTTCAGAGAGAGCAGGTTTTAAAATGTTTTATATCAGACTTAAAAGGTTGCCTGGCTTTTAGTTGATTATCTCCTGGACCTGGAAAGGAAGGAAGGAAAACAAAGGGGAATGAGGATTCTTTACAGAATGTGCATTTTTGCCACAAGAGACTTTGCAGGGCAATTTCAAGATATGTCAAGGAAATATATTTTGGAGTAAAACATTTCAATTTTATTCCTTGTTATGCCAGAGACAGACTGGAAAGTAAGTCACAATATACAAGGTTAAATAAAACCCATCTGATGAAAAAGTAGGGCACGACTCTACAGACCCCTTAGATAGAAATTTGGGCAAGATAAAAAGTCAGATTTAGTCCTCAGAACATAGTAATACATAGAATCCTATTTATAGCAACAAAGAACACTAAATACTTAGGAATAAAGTTAACAAGAAAATGCGTCAATCCTCTCTTTGAGAAATTTAAAAATACTACAGATCCTAAAGACATAAAAATATATTTGAAGAAATCAAAAGATCTTAGGTAGGTTCATATGTAAAGTGACATATCATAGAGATTTCAGTTTCAAGTTAATTTATAAATTCTATGAAATTTCAATAAAATAGAATAAACTATTTTATATTGTTAGAACTAAGTTGACATAGAAGTTTATATGGAGGGGAAAAAACATGCAAGAATTGCCAAGATATTACTGAAAAAGATAAACTACAAAGATTGACTAAGCCCTACCAGCCATTAAAACACACTATAAAGCCTCTGTAATTAAAACAGCATGTTCATGGAATAAACAGACAGTATAATAGTGTTACTGAAACACCAGATGTTCGGTCCAGGTCCTGCTGCTTGCGGAACAGAAAGCCAATGACTGTGATGATGAGTATTGCCAAGAAAGAAGGCTTTAATCCGGTGCTGCAGCTGAGGACATAAGAGCTCAGTCTCAAACCCCTCTCCCTGACCGAATACAATTAAGGGTTCATATAGCAGGGAAGAAATGTAACTACATGTGAGAAAACAGAAACTTGAGGGGTAAGGAGGCTGAGGAGAGCAAAATCACCTGGTGATTGAACAAGTCCCAGAGACAAAACCTTCTTATCTGAGCAATTTAGAAGGGAGCAAAGACCACCAGGTGACCATCAAAAAGGCCATCTGGGCTGGGTGTGGTGGCTCACGCCTATAATCTCAACACTTTGTGAGGCCAAAGAGGGTGGATCACCTAAGGTCAGGAGTTCGAGACCAGCCTGGCCAACATGGTGAACCCCCTCTTTACTAAAAATGTAAGAATTAGCCAGGCATGATGGCGGGTGCCTGTAATCTCAGCTACTCGGAAGTCTAAGGCAGGAGATTTGCTGGAACCTGGGAGGTAGAGGTTGCAGTGAGCCAAGATCATGCCATTGCACTCCAATCAGGGGGCCTACAACAGCAAGACTCAGTCTCAAAAAAAAAAAAAAAAAAAAAAGGCCATCCGGAGGCAAAACTCCTTGTCTGGGGGATTTAGAGGTAGTCAGACTTCCCTGGTATCTAAGCCGACATCTCATTCCGGGCCTCTTTCAACTTTGATAAGTAGCTAAAATTTCTATACATGCTGAAACTAATTTTACAATCCTAAACTCCTGCCATAAGGTCCATAAATGCTCCTAAGGAAAATCCACCAAGGCATGCTCAGTACTCTTGTTGAGTCACCCCACCACACCCTTTTGCACCATTATTCCTTTCTAATAAACTTTCCTTTTTCAAACCTATACTGTTGTCAGAAAATTCCTTTTACCAATCTGTGAGTCGACCATTTCCCAGTGCCAGGGCTCTGACACCTCGCCCAGCAGAAGCAATCATCATGAATGAGGGACCTGAAATCTCATTGTCTGAATGCGATGATCTGGTGAGTTTCAGTTCTTTGATACTTTTTGAGAGACCTGGGGGTCCTTTCCTGAGGAAGGCACTCAGATAAAACAAATGTAGGTTTCAAGCATTAAGACCAGAAGGGTCAATTTTTATGTTTATCCAAAAAAAAAAACTATCTATGGGACTACTGGGTAGGTTTCAATGGAACAGTAAGTTCAGCTTAAGATCCTAATAACTGTTGAAGAAAGAAGCCACAAGAAAAGAAAAAAGATTGGCTAAAATTAGCTAAATGGTATTGAATTAAAAGCCAACATACCATTATAAACTTATCATTTTTAATAAATAGATGGATAGATGGAGATGAAATCTCACCAAAAACCCAAAGTAGCCTAAAGGATTTCCAAATGGCTAAAGCTGGCACGAGTTGAACAATAAAATATTTATAATATTGGATTGTAAACCAAAAATAAAATTCTAAGGCCCCCAACCATCTGAATGTACTTCCTTTTCTGCCAGGGCTCTTAAAATTTAACGTGAAAGGAAGAAGAGATCAGATATGCCTCATTATACCTTTTGGCATTAACAACAAAGACTTTAAGTCTGATAGGACTCATTTTACAACCTTATCTCCCTGAAGCCTGCCAGCAAAAAGCTTCATCTACGTAGTAAAACTTTGGTCTTCACAACCTATTATGGCAACCCAGACCCTTCTATTGATCTCAGGGTTTTAGACAAACTCAACCATTGTCAACCAGAAAATGTTTGAATTTACCTGTAGTCTGGAACCTACCCCCTCGCCACCCCTGCCAGCTTCAAATTGTCCTGCCTTTCTGTACCAAACTAATGTGTTTCTTAAATATATTTGATTAATGTCTCATGCCATCCTAAAATGTATGAACCCCAGCTGTACCTGGACCACCATGGGCACATGCTCTCACGACCTCCTGAGGGCTGTGTCACAGGTCATGGTCACTTCACTCATATTTGGCTCAGATAAAATCTCTTCAAATATTTTACAGAGTTTGACTCTTTCCAGAAAGATTATAACCATCAAATAAAATGAGCATTTATGAACGTATACTAACACAAATAAATAAATAGAGCAGAAGGATTCTGTCTTCTTTTTAAATGTAAAATGTAAGAGGGAAATAGAAAGATCACCATTTGGAAAGAGGACCACTTTAATAATTAATGAAGACAGCATTCACTGGTCGACATTAAAATTAGTGAGTAAAAATTTAAGGAGAAATAGAATTACAAACTCTCAAAGCATGTACTCAATATATTCATTAATTACAAAGGGAATGATAGTAACTTTATAGTGGTGAAACCTGGAGAAACTACCTTGCACAAGTGATCCAGGGCAACACCACCAGTAATAAGATATATCAGTATCATGATCTCTGGAATGCAAATGCACTGAGGAAACACTGCCATTTCTATGGTACTCTTGCCAAGAAAACACAATTTAGTCCATTCATGAGGAAACAGCACACTCAAACTAAGAAACAATTGAAAAACGCAACTGATCAATGTTCTTCAAAAGTGTCAAAGTCATAAAAGACAAAGAATAAAAGGGTAAAATGTTATAGACTGTAGGAGACTGAAGAAAATAAAAAGGTATATGCAATGTGGGATTCTAAGTGGGATTCTGGAACAGAAATAAAATAATCATAGTTAAAAAAAAACAGGTGAAATTTGAATAAGTTCTTTTAGTATATACTATTATGCTGGTTTTAATTTTCTGGTCTTGATCATTACACAGTGGTTATGCAAGATGCTAACATTTGGTGAAAATATGCAAGAGATATATGGAAACTCTCTTTACTATTTCTGCAATTTTCTGTAAGTCTAAAATTAGATCCCTTCCCCAAGAGGCTTAAAAACATCAAAATAGAAGGTAGCCTTACTCTAACAGATAGAAAATAGATGACTTACTGCTACACTGTATTACTCTTGTTTGGATAAAGCCCTGAAATGCAGTATTATCTGGAGGTGGAAAATATACAGGCCAAAAGCAGACTCTGCCCTGGAACAAAATACAGGAAAAAAAAGACAAAAATAATTAGTTCTCCACCCTTGTCTAGCTATGCCCAATAGTTATGCCTCTCTCCAAACTTTTCTTTCGTCCTTTTAAAAATTTTTGCTTGACTGAAATTTCAGTCATGTGTAGAAAGTAAATAATTTAAGAATGTGGTTTCTATAGACCTTTAATTAAAAATTACTGAAACTGTTTCTCTTTATTGTGTTATTCTAGGTTCTTATGGGTTAACATAAATATTCTCTTTGATTTTTTCTTTTTTGAATTTTGGTAAATGGCACAACCAGGATGGATAAAAACAAGATTGGACATTTTAAATAAATATATTAAAACCATCCCTGCACTGTAGATGTACAAGCGTACCTATTTAACCTAGGAGTTTCCGAAAGTCATGTGTCCCTATAAGTACGTAAAAACTGTATAAAAAGATACCAACTTAGTGCCAAAATTTGTTTAAATTAATCCTCCAGAAAGGAGAACTAAAAACAATGCCTGAATATTACCAGGAGGTAGATGAAAAGTTATGAAACGTATATCACTTTTACAACTGTGCATGATGACATGCATTATAAACGTTTAGGGTTAAATTAGGAAAAACTAAATCATTCAAAAATACTTGGTGACAAGTTCTTATAAAAATTTGTCATGTATGAACAATAAAATCATGAAATCCAAGACTAATTAGTGTAATAAAAAGAAACATTCAAATTAGTAAAGTTTTAGTATGTTTTATTTGAATTCTATTCAAACGTATTTGATAACACTAACTTAATTATATTGTTATTGCTGTACTTATTCTCTTTCTGAACTTAGCACTATCTTAGTGCTATCAGTTGTTAACTTAGTATGATGCCCAGCCCAAAGTAGACACTCTACGTATACTTAAAACAATACATAAAAATAGTATACTAGTCATTCTGGATATTTCACAATACAGTTCCTACTTCTTAAATCTATTCTTTTCAAAAAGTACTGCTATTTTCTTAATTAAAAGTTATGTGTATTCTCTGGGATAATTTGGAAAACTGAAAAAGCAAACTCAACAGCCACCTTAGACATAACCACTGCCAGTGTTTGGAAAACATGCTTTTAGTATTTACCACTTTAGCTCTCTATATACATCAGGTACATTAAGTTTGTTTTTGCATTTACATGGCATATTGGGTATATTCTTCCTGTCATTTAAGATTTTTCTGTGATGTTACTTGTAATTATTCCACAACACTCCATTATAAAGAGGTACCATATTCAAGGATGTTTTTGATTATTTACATCACTATAAATATTAGGACATAATATATAGCTGTGCAATAAATGTTCTTGAGGCTAAAATGGAGAACAATTACAGTTGTATATTTTGAATTCAACCCACATAGAAGAATTCCTCACTTCAATGTGGTGCACATGATAAAATTTTACTATTTATTGTCAAATTGTTCTCCAAGAGTGCTGTGCATTTCCACCCACATGGGTAGGAGTTTCTGCTTCTCAATAAAATGCGTTCTTTAATATTATTTGGAATGGATTATTTCAATCTAACTAATATAAGCTTATTTTAAATGATATTATAGAGGAAAGCTATGAGATAATATGAACCATTCAAATAATTAAGAATATATATGAAAGTATAGAAAGAGAGAATATATCTGATCCATCAAGCTCACTTATATAGGCCAGTATTTTAACAGTCACTTGCATATTCTAAGTAAGAGAAGTAGGAACAGTACTTACTCTCCTTGTGGTAAAAAACAATAGTTCAATACGTATCTACACAACTGCCACAAAATTTTTTTAAAAACCATTAAAACGCTAAAAACAACAGCAGAAAAAGAAGTAGACACTTCAAGGGAATGTATTAATAGTTCCTCCAAGTTATTCAGTAACTATTATTAGTTTACAAGCTATTTAGCAAAGGATACAAAAGTTTAGCTGAAGGGAGGTGGTCATAGTAAACAGAAACAGTTGCAGCTTTGCAACGTCTAATTACGAAATTCTGCACTTGGAGCACAAATCTACCAGTGCTAACTTCAATGTAAAGAGTAATTGCGACGAAAGAGGTTAACAGTACAGCAGCCATGTTATAACACACATATATGCATATATTATACAAGAAATCTATATATTATGAAATATATGATAAAATAATTGTGAAATATATTATAAAGAGTATGTATATTGTATATTGTAAAACATGCCTATATATTGTAAAAATATCTAAATACATAAATAAAATTAAAGGAGTGTGTATGTGTGTGTATATATACCTATATACATCTATAGAATATGGTATACACCTATATATACCTATGGAATATAATATATATAGGCATATATATAGGTGTATATATACACACACAATACATACACATGCACACACAGACTCTTTCATATTTGGGGATATTTTCAGTAACCACTCTTTCACAATAAGTGTCCCTAATAGGAAATCTTTTCTGAAGGAACTTACTTAATTTTCTAACCATAACTTCACTCAACTTCAACCAGGACACATTCCAAATTGGAAAAATTCTTCTCATTGCCTGGGGAGGATTCCTGAACAGTTTCCTTTTCTATAATATTTAGTTACTGAAGCTCATTTTATTACGGTATTCACTATTCTTTGAACAAGTACTACTTTAAAGATGTAGATTAAAATTATGAAAGAGAATATAGATGCAATAATGTAGAAATAATGGTAATTTTTTCCAGATATCATTGGTATAATCAATGTTTATGACAAGTGCAGTAATTTCAAATGACCTTTTATTAACATACTTAATTTTTAAGAAAATAGTTTATTTTTTGGAACAAATACAGGTATTCACTACATATAAAGGGTTGTTTTAGAGTGAAAATGTGCAGGTCTTGTTATCAAGAAGATTAAAATTTATTGGAAGATCTAAAATAGGAACAATTATCAGTACAATAAGGTAATATTTAAAAAGTAACATAAGGCAAATACATAGTGCTAGTAGGTATAAAATATCAAGTTTAGACTATGAGAGAGCTTTATGAGGAAGCATATTATGTAGGTTTTTTCTCAGCTTTAATGAGGTATACTTGACAAATAAAAATGAAATATGTTCAAGACATAATGTGATGATATGATATATATCTATATTTTGAAATGATTATCACACTCAAATTAACACATCTATCACAATTAGTTATGATTTGTGTGTGTGTGCATGTATGTGAATATATTTAAAATTTATTCTCTTTGCAAGTGATTAATGTAATAATATTAACTATAATCACAGTACTGTACATTCTGGAAATATATTCATCTTATAACTGAAACCTTTTACCCATCGACCAACATCTCCCATTTCCCATACCCTACAGACCCTGGAAACAACTATTCTATTTCTGCTTCTATGAAGTCCATATATACACACACACACACACACACACATATATACACACACACACATATATATATGAGATATCTATACCTTTTTGTTGTGTTCATTGCAGAATTATTTACAATAGCCAAGATATGGGAAGAAATGAAGTGGCCATCTGTTGATGAATGAATAAAATGTAGAATGTTATTGGAATATAATAAAATTAAATATTATTCATCCATAAAAAGAACGAAAGCTTGTCACTTGCAACAACATGGATGCATCTGGAGGATGTTATGCTAAATTGAATAAACCAGACACAAAAAGGCAATTACTGTATAATCTCATATGGAATCTAATCTACAAAAAATGTCTGTGGATTTTAAATAGATTATGTTCTTACATGGATATTTGCTACTGTTGTCATATGTGTTACATCTGTGCACATTATCAATCCCATAGTACAATATTATGCTACTCTTTTTTTTCTAAAAGTTTTATAGCTTAATGTTTTACTTCCAAGTCCATGATGAATTATGAGTTAGTTTTGGTATAAAGTATGACATTTAAGTCTACATTCATTCTTTTGGCCTATGGACATCCAAATACCCCAGAATGATTTGTGAAAAAGGATATCCTTCCTGCATTGAATATTTTTGTGTGTATGTGTCTTTGATACAATTTAGTTGGGCACATTTGTGTCTATTTCTGGGTTCTCTATTCTGTTTTATTGACTTATGTGTTTATTTCATTGCCAGTATTGCCCTGTCTTGATTAATATAGCTATGTAATAAGCATTAATATAGAGTGGAGGGATTTCTTCTTTTCTTATTCTTTGTCCAGATTGTTTTAGGTATTCTAAGATCTATATATTTCAAAATGATTAGAAAAAGCTTTTGTATATGCACAAAAACTTGGCTGGAATTTTGATAGAAATTGCTTTAAAACTATAGATTAATCTGTAGAGATTTGACATCTTTACTGTGAATCTTTGAGTCTTCCTGTCTATGAACATAGTATGTCTTTTCGTTTATTTAGGTCTTCTTTGAGTTCTTGAGCATTTTATAATTTTGAATATACATATATATACATATACACTGTACATGTTTATTAGGTCTATTTCTATGTATTTCATTTCTTTGAAGCAATTGTAAGTGGTGCTATATATTTAATTTTTGTTTCTACATGTTCCATTTTAGTAGATAGAAATATAGTTTATTTTTATGAGTTGATGTTTTGCTACAGCCTTACTGAACTTTGTTATTGGTTTTGGGAGTTTTTTCTTTTGTATATTCCCATGTCTTCTGCAACAACAACAACAAAAAAAGTTGTATTTTTTCCTTTCAAATATAAATGTGGGTTTTTAATTTTTTTGTTTGTTTTACCTCATTGCAGTGGGTAAGACTTTCAGTACTATGTTGAAAAAGTATAATGAGACTGTATATACTTGACTGATTCTCAATCTTCGAGGTAAATAATTTAACATTTCACATTAAAGATAATGTAGTTACAGGGATTTTGTAGATGTTCTTCATCAAGTTGAAGTAGTTTTCATTCATGCCTAACTTACTGTTTTTATCACTAATATACCTTGAATTTTGTCAAAAGCTTTTTCTACACCAAATACTATAATTTTTATTCTGAAGACTGTTGACATGGAAGATACCATTGATTGATTTTCAAGTGTTAAACCAGATTTACGTACTTGAAGAAAATCCCAGTTAATCATGCTGCACAATTCTTTTTGTGTATTGTTAGATCTAATTTTCTATGTTTTGTTGAGTATTAGAATATCTAACTTCATGAGGTAACTTTATCTATATTTTTCTTTTTATATTGTCTTTGTTTGGATTGAATATCAGGATAATATTTGCTTGATAAAATTTCCCTAATCTTCTATTTTCTGAAAGAGATTGTGTAAAATTAATATTAATTATTCCTTAAACGTTTGACAGATTCTTCAGTTAAACCATTTAGAATCTGGAGATTTCTTTTATTGAGAAGATTTTAAATGAAACATTCCAGTTTTATTGGTTATAGCTTCAGTCAGATTATCTATTTAATCTTTGATGAGTTTTTGCCACTTTTGGTTTTAAGAAATTGGTTCCACATTTTGTTTCTAAGTTGTCAAATTTATAAACGTAATTTTAAAAATTATTCCTTTATTATCCTTATAATAAAGGAATTGTAGTGCAGGATCTTTAGTGATAACTCCTTATATTCTTAATACTGGTGACTTCTTTATTCTCTATTTTTGTCAGTATTACCAAATAGAGTTTAAACAATTTTACTGAATCTTTCAAATAACCAGCATTTAGTTTCATTGATTTTTCTCTATTGAGTCTCTTTTTGTCATTCTATTGATTTTGGGGTCTCATCTATATTATTTCCTTACTTTTTATCCCTTTGGGTTAAAATAACCAATAAGATAGATCTTCCCTTACTAGTCACTCAAGGTGGGATATTAGATGATTGATTTGATACTTTTTCTTTTTCCTAACATAAGTATTATTACTATACATGTTTCTCTCAGCACGGATTTAACTGCATCCTACATGTTTTCGTATGTTGTATTTTCATTCTCGATTATGTATTTTAAATATTTTTAGACTTTTTTAGACATGTGTTATTGATTTTGTTTCTTTTTATTTCTAAGTATTTCAAGATTTTCCTGTTATCTTCTGTTTTCAACTTATAGTTTGATTCCATTATGGCCAGAGTATAATTTCAATCTTTAACATTTGTTGAGGTTTATTTTAAGCCCCAGGATACTGTCTTTGTTGGTGAATTATCCATGAAATTCCTTTTTTTTTTTTTTTAAAGATGCGTCCTAATGTTATTCAAGCTTTTATAATATTAACCAGAACTGTAGTTACCTTATAATTAAAAAAATATATATCTAAGAAGTTACCTGAAGTGTAAATGTCTAATTACGGCTTAATGTGTTATGCATCTAAAGAGTTCAGCTTACTTCTAGAATCATAGTGTAGTGTCAGGAAGAAAAAAGTCCCTAGACTTATTAAAAAGGGTTTGGGATGCTGTATTTGAACTTGAGCTCTGCCTTTTGTTACCTCTTTGATTTGGGGCAATTCATTTAAACATTTTGAAGTTTGGTTTCCTTCCCTGTAAAATAATAATTATATAGGGCTTGATGTAGAAATATTCCCTAAAAATACTGAAATATTCTTTAATACCTGTCTAAAGATAAAATGAAACTTCACGTGATAAACTAGTAAACTCTCCAGATTATATTCTATTTCATTGTAAAATCTATTATTTCAGTGGGAAATGTATTTTGATGACATAAGTGCCAAATTTTGAGGGGACAGGTAGAAACTGGGGGAAAGGTAGTGATTTTTTTTTTACCTCATTGACTTGTTTATCAAATTGGACCCTTATAGTCAAAAGTAACATATTGAATTTGTACCCTTTACCAAATATTGGTCTGAGATTCGGAGGAAAATTAGGCACAATTCCTGCTGAAAGAGGTTTACATGGTGGGGGAGATGAAAACAGAAATAAACAAGAAACTGTTTTAATATGGTCATAGAGAGGTGAAAAGCAGAAGGAGGTTGCAAACCAGGCAGCTAGAAGAGTAGTAACATAATTAGCCTTAATATGGGATTTCACTGAAAACTCAGAAGGAGCTCAAATCTGCCCTTGGTTGAGCCATTATTCTCATGTTAAGCACTCAGCCCCTGAAAGGGACATTACAACGAAGCACAACTTAATCCTCATATTCCAACTTTGAAGCTTCAGAGTGTTAGTTCCAGAGTTTGTCCAGTTTTAGTATTTCCTCTAACTTTTGTATAATTCGCTGCTTTTTTGTCACTTTCACTAAATTATGCTTATTGGTAGAGACCAAAGAATGTGTACATTTTACAGAAAATGCTACACCACTTATTTTTCACATATGAGTTGTTTGGTACATTTTAAATTTAATATGTAAATAAACTACATAAAGAAAATTCCTTTTTTTCCAAGTTTAAAATTTCATCAATAAACTGATACGATGGCACATATAAAGCACCTCTCTTTAAAAGTTTTGCTAACTTATTCTTTTTGTTCTTTTATTGTACTTGCTGATTTACTAAACAATAAATTAGAAGGGAAACCAGTAGCTTGGTTTCCTCAATCAACTCACTATGTGGCACGGGCCAGGGCAAGTCTAATATTCTGTATCTGATTTCCCTGCTTATAAAGCATGTTTTGTTGCTGGTGGTACTAATGACTGTCAGGAAGATCCAGCTAAAATAACCTGCCATCTGTAAATAAATCTATAGATACAATGAAACAAAAACTATTCCCCTCTACTTTACTAACTCCGTATCTCCATCCGGTGGTGCCAAACAGTAACTTCAGGCAATAAAAGCTGTAAGAGAAAAAGTTTTGCTTCAGTGTTCAACATTCTTGTATTTATGAATGTGTTATGGCAAATATTATCTACTGCTCATAAAAGAGCATAATTAAATAAAGTGTTTATTTTCTAAATTATAATATATAATAATACACTATGTTATATGTTGATAGAAAGTTGGAGGTGATTGAGAGAAAAATAATTCTTTACTTTTTAGATGGAATTTTTGACTTAATTTAGTTTTTGACTCATTTTTTAAAATAAAAAAATGAAGGTCAAAAAATTCGATGTTTACATCATATTACCTAACTAAATATGTAAATATTTATTCTTCATTTTATGGTTGTTGACTTATCTCAGTACAAGAAGAAATTATGACTGCAAAAAATATATTATTTAAAACTTGACGTTACTAAAGAAAAATCGTGTTGAGTTTTGGCAGTAACTTACAGTTTTAACAAGTTATCTGTGTAAGTTATTAAAGGAACCACCCAGTACTTTTTTTCTCTCTCAATTCTTGTCAATTTTTGTAAAATACCACTTTTTGTTGCTTAAATGTTCCTCTGCTCCTTAAAAAAAAAAACCCAACAGAAGTCAAAAATTTCTACCTTTGACAATGAATATAGTTGCTATGGAAATAATTATGACTTTTGGTATAAAAAGGATACAAAAGCTAGAGAATTTGAAATGTTAAGAAATAAATACACTATTATCATGCAAAACTGCTTGGTAAAAAGAGACATTTAAAAAATATATACTGAATTAATCAGAATTGTTTCTAAATAGATTTCCAAAATCCTTTTCTTTTTTTTTTGGAAAAGTTTTGTCAGCCTCAAAACTTTTAATAAAGTGCAGTAAGCAAATGGAAGCTTTGTGTATGACCACTCCACACTGACTCATAAGTTACTTACATGTAAAGCGAAGAGGTTTTAAAAATTGAATATTTTTTCCCAATAAAAAGTTGAATACTGAGATTACCTGGCATGGTTAATACACAGTTTAAAAATAATTATTGTTTTCTACTGTAGGTAATGATTTTACTTTTCCCCTTTCTGTTGTCATATTTTTCTCCTTCCTAACTCAGTTAAATACACGATCAGGAAATAATGTTAATATAGCAGCTTCTTTTTAATTATTTGTGTTCAATTGTAAACTGAATAAGTAGAGTCTGTTTTTATACTATAATGAGTCAATGTCTACTAAACATATTTTTGAGAATTGAAAGAATATTCATGTGTGAATGCATACACATTGTTCTAAGCCTTTTTATTTCACATTTTCATTTTTTTCTTAACTATGCATCATGCATCTCTCCATGTTAGTACATAAGGATTTACCACAGTGTTTCAAATGATTGTAAAATGGTAAAACTATAGATACATTGTAGTTACTTAATCAATATACGATTAAAATACATTGAGAATTTTAAAATGTAAATAGTATGCATATGTAAAAAGAACATATTACATAAGTAGATGCATATACATATGGAAAACCAAACGGAATCTTTACAACCATTTTGTGAAGTCTCTGTTTATGCACATACTTTTTGAATCCATGGAAGTTATTTTAATTGGATAAGTTTCTAAATATTAAATCATTTAAGGAAAATAAATATACTTTTAGAATTTTAATTAAATTTGCAAAATTGACCTTCACAAAGACTGAAACAGTTCATGTCATTTACTGTCAGTAGTGAGAAATTTTAATATTTTGGTAAGAATGAGGCATTTTATTGGATGTCAGACATTAATTTGTTAATAAAATAGACATAGGCTGGGCACAGTGGCTCATGTCTGTAATCTCAGCACATTAGGAGGCCAAGGTAGGAGGATCATTTAAGCCCAGGAGGTAGAGACTGCGTTAAGCTGTGATCATGCACCTGCACTCCAGTCTGGATCACAGAGAAAAGCCCTGCCTCAAAAAATAAAACAAAATAAAATAAAATAAAATAAACTTTTAAAAAGCTAAAAAAAATAGGCACATAATATATACTTAAGGGAAACGCAGCTTTATAAGAATTACAAAAATGTTAAAACAGTTACCATGGAAAAATATAAGTTATTGTTTAAATATGTTTAGAGTTCTGAAAAAAAAAAAAAACTGTGATGGGTCTTAGGGAATCCAATTTAAGTCCTCCATTAATGCACTATGCTTTTGTTATTATTATTATTTTTAGATCCTGTGACGTTTCCCTTAGATGCTTAGTTTACTGGAACACCCTGAGAATGTGGGAAAATTATAAACTTTCTAAAACTTGGTAATTTCAGACCCACAAACATAAGTAGTAATACCTTCAATAAATCAGCGGAATAGCATAGTAAAGTCAAAGGTTAAGTAAACTGAGCTAAACTCCTGCCACAGTTAGAGAAGTGAACTTAACTTCTTTCGGTTATGTTTTTCTTCACATGGCAATATCATTTACAGTTGCTCTTCTCATAGCCATGAAAATGTATCCCAATGATAGGTAAATGAACACAATCGGGCAATGCAGTTTGTGCCTCAGTGCAGAGGTGCTCACACTCAGTAGTCGCATATGAACAATCATTAAAATCAATTGGCAGAAGAGCAAAGAATGAGGAATGGATGTCCCTTAATTAGCAGTTTCGGATGAGAAGCCAATGATAAAGGGAATGTGGTTGTCAGAAATGTGATAAGCACAAACTTATGAAAGATGTTATTTATGAACGATCAGTCACTATTTTAATTATTCTTTCACAGGATACAAATAAGCCAATTTTACATTAACAAAGAAAGAAATACCAACATTTAAAATGGTAGCCCTTAGCAAGACCTACTGATTCAAATCTCAAGCATCTGTTTTTCAGTAATTATTTTAATTTATGTATTTTACCAATATAATTTGGCCAATTAACATTTAAAATTACTTTTGGGTCAGGAAGCTTTCAAAATCTTGGTCATGATGCAGTGACTAAAGTTTCTGGTGAACTTCTCAATATCAGTAACTGTGTTGTATAGCCCCACTTTAGACGATTTGACAACGATGAACAATTCCAGTTTTTTTCCAAGACAACCTTAGTCATACAAAAGGATAAATAAATGGGATTGCAGAATGTCATGGTATGATGATGATAATAACATTAGCAATTATAATAATAACCAATTACAATAACAACTGATATTTACTTATGATTGAAAAGGTCCAGAGTTTATGTGAAATATTGTTTTAACCAGGATAAAATAGGTTTATGTTACATTAGGATCACACACATACATGCGAACATAAGCATATACAAACAGAAACAAGTTCATTTCTAGCTTACATGAAATCCTCTGTAGGTATCATGAAAGTAGAAAGCAGCTGACCTTCATGGAGCTGTTCAGTGGTCTGAGCTGCTGCAGTTTTGTTGTGCTGACAATGGCCACTCATGCCTCTGAAGGCGAAGAAACAGAGAATGGTGCACTAATGCCTACTGTTGTATACTTTTGTCTTGGAGAAGGTACTGTGAACTTCTCTTCTCAGCTCATTGCCTCTGCCATGTATATATGAGGAATGAAGGGAAGCAGGGAATACCTGAGGAACGACCATAAGCCCTTTGTGTATATTTACTGTTCATAACAACCCTGCGTAGGAAAGCAAGAAAACTACCCCAACGATTCAAGAAAGCTTATGACTAGAGGCACTCAATTTCAGTTTTGTATCTTCTGTTGATGTCTTCACATTGAAAAGGAGACTACTGCCTCATATAAGTAATTAAAGAAGTATTATCAAGCAAGATCACTCATTCGAACTACGTAAATACATAAAACATATTTTTATGCCTAACTCTGAGCCTATTTAAACAGTTATAATAAAAGATATAATGACAGTTTTGATTAAATACTATTCAGTAGATGCATATATATATAAAAGTAGGCATATATATATAATGAAATAAAACAATGTTAGAAATAATTAATAAAAATTACCTACTGAATAGTAGTTTATGAAGTACTTTCAAACCATCCTTTGGTTGATGAAAAGCAGCTGAACACAGTCATTAATAGCACAGACCTTGGAGTCTGAATTGCTTGGGGTGCATCTGGTAAACACTTAATTCTGCATTTCTATTTTGTGTGTAAAACATCAATGATAATACAACCAAGCCCAAAAGGCCATGTGTAAATTAAATGAATGAATACATACAATTTTCTTAGAACCATGCCTGGAATATAGCAAACATACAATAAATGCTATTTTTGCAGCTATTATGTAAATTTTCCAGTCGCTTCTAGGGAAGCTTCTAGTTGCTTCTAGTCAATATTGTAAGATTGGCTCTTGTACTCATGAAGACATCCAGGCTTAGAAAGTGGAGTTGGCCGGGCGCGGTGGCTCACGCCTGTAATCCCAGCACTTTGGGAGGCCGAGGCGGGCGGATCACAAGGTCAGGAGATCGAGACCATGGTGAAACCCCGTCTCTACTAAAAAATAGAAAAAAATTAGCCGGCCGCAGTGGCGGGCGCCTGTAGTCCCAGCTACTCGGGAGGCTGAGGTAGGAGAATGGCGTGAACCCGGGAGGCGGAGCTTGCAGTGAGCCGAGATTGCGCCACTGCACTCCAGCCTGGGCGACAGAGCGAGACTCCGTCTCAAAAAAAAGAAAAAAAAAAAATTAAAAATTAAAATTAAAATTAGAAAGTGGAGTTGTGCCCAAACATCACTTATTGCTCTACTTCCATGTCTAGAATTAGAGGCAATAAGTAAAACTCAAGGATTAGCAGTTTTCCAAACATTTCTCTATTCAAGTCGTAAAAATCAGCAAAATTTCCATGCATGTTTTTAGTGTTTAGGCAGTGATCGTCTGGGACCTGTGATTGCATATAAAGGCTCGTGATTGAATGAAGACTAGTTTTCCATTTTTCTAATACCTTACAGGAATTTATTCACGTCATTAAATTTGTAATCTAAGTGCTGACAAGCTCATAATGTATCTCAGCGTAAAAATCCTCATTCACATTCTTCTTACTGTTATATTTATTTTTTGGGTTCAGGCACAGGGGTGGAGTGTGAGGAGAGGCAGTGTTATGATTCAGTAAGAATAGAATATTCTCTTAGTCATACAGATCTGGATGCAAAATATACTTCTGTCATTAACCAGCTGAACAACAATAGAAATGTCTTTTTAAAAGTTAGCCCTCCTCTGTAGAACAAAAATTCAAATAGCTTTCCCACATGTTATTGTAGGAATTAAAAAGTAGTTTAAGTTTCCCTTGGTCAACTTAAAAATGATTCAATGTATGCATCTTGTGTTGGAACACAGATTTAAATGAATTTATGGAGTGAACAGGTAAAAGTCAAACTATAATTACCCATTAAGGGAAATAATCTACTACTGTTATTAAAACGATAGAATCTTAGGAGTGTTTTATGACTCTGGCATATCTTGCCCTTTGAATGAATTAATCTAAGGTCAGATAAAGGAAAAATAATATTTGGCTTTCTTTACTTTTTTAGTTAATGAACACAGAAGGTTCTTAAAACATCAGAGTAAATTTCAGCCAAAAAAGAGCAACTGGCTATTAGCTAATGCAATCTGCCCAATAGCAAACTAAAATGTCTACAGAAAATCAAAAATTATGGAAATGAAAAAAGACTGAAAACTAAAACTAACAATTTAACCTAGATTTTGGAGTCTCCATTCACTGAAAGGTATTTAGCACTAAATTTTCAAAAATGCAGAAGCCTAATTAATATATTATTGTGGGGAGCAAGAAGATATTCTGTACTTCTCCCATTTCTAACTATGTTTGGAGACAGAGACCTATGTTTTTATTCATTCCACTGACAGAGATTCCCCTTTCAGATGTCACCTACCTACATCTCTTATATATTTCAGATAACAATATGGCAAAAATATAATAGTTGAGGGTACACTAAAAACTAAAAGTTATAAAACATACCACGTAAATATATACATCTAAGAGGCGGGCAGATCACGAGGTCAGGAGATCGAGACCATCCTGGCTAAGACGGTGAAACCCCGTCCCTACTAAAAAATACAAAAAATTAGCCAGGTGTGGCAGCGGGTGCCTGTAGTCCCAGCTACTTGAGAGGCTGAGGTGGGAGAATGGTGTGAACCTGGGAGGCGGAGCTTGCAGTGAGTGGAGATTGCACCACTACACTTCACCCTGGGCAACAGAGTAAGACTCCGTCTTAAAAAAAAAAAAAAAAAAAACATAAAAATAAAAAAAGAATATTATTTAAAAAGACAAAAAATAAAAATAAAAGTTATGAAGTCACTAACAATATTGTTTCTGAAATGAAATTCTTGGACAAGATGCTATGTTTTATCTATAAAATGTAATACTATACTTACCTCATAGAATTGAATGATGGATGCATTAATTTTATATTTCCTGAATTCCCAGAAATGTGAGAATGACTTAGTCTTCACAGATCAAAGGTACTTTTGTTGAATATAGAACTCACAGTTGGTAGAGTTTAAGTTCAAAATTTTATGTGTTTTCTTCAATTGTCTTCCTATGTAGTGTTGTACAGAAATATGAGAAAGCCTAATTTTGGAAAACAATAATAATTATTAGTTTTAAATTCCCTGATTTTTGTGAATTCAAAACTGATTAAGTGAAGAGATACAAATGATGTGGTACTAAAATTTCACACATTGTGTTTGGACAAAAAAATTGGTACAAGTAGATGAAGGAAATCGTTAGTGCGGCTTCAAATCCTTAAACTTTCCTTGACCTTTGGATCCAAGGATTCCAATATGTGTAATTTATCACTAAATACTCAGGAAAATATAAAAATATATGAAGAAAAATATGTTTTTGATTATGAAAGCCTGGAAATACACTTTTCATTGATAAAGAATAAATACAGCTGTCTAAGAGAATAAAACGCAGCCACTAGAAATAGTGACATACAGAAAGAAATAGGTACATGGAAAACAATTCTTAATATGTTAAAACCACTTTTCTGAAAACAGTATTTGTAACATGATTCCATTTTTTGCATGTCTTATTTTACTTTATTAAAAATTATAACGTGACATGCAAAATGTTTAATGTAATTTTTCTAGGTATTGACCCTTAGTTTATCTATTTTTTTTCTATTTTATTTCCTGTTTGATCTTACTATTTTTGAGACTGGACTCAAATAAAATAATTCAAGAAAATTAAAATCAACTTTTAAAATCTAATAGGGTGTTTTTGGATCTTTTGTGTTGTTTGTGGTATTGCTAGGCTGATAACGCTCTCTAGGTTTTAAAATTAAAAAAAACAACAATGTAATTTTACTTATTTTCTTCTCTTTCTTTGAAACACCCTGTCCCCTAGTCCATAGAATTTTATACAGTTTCAAAGACATACTATTTGAGAACAGTTAAAGTAGTCGGCAAATAATATGTTTTAAATAGACAAAAGCAATTTTTGAAAATGCAATAATGTTGTATCTCATTTAGCATACCAAGTAGAGGACTATTTTTGTGTGTATGTGTGTATGCTGTGTGTGTGTTTGTTTTCCAGTCTGCTTTTAGGAGAACATTGGCCTCTTCTTGTTTACACTAAACATAGACCACTTTTATCATTAAAATGACACATTTTTAAAAATTAAATTACTGTCTTGTTCTTTCCCTAACATTATTCCCTCAACACCACACATAATTTGTATATCAGCTAAAAAACATGAAACTATAAAAAAAAATTTCATGATTTTTGGAGTTCTTGCCCTTTGAGGAAATATTGTTATCTTTTATAAATAAATGCAAGAGCTGTAATTTTCAGGAAGCATAATCACATGTTTAAGTTAAAGGTATGCCTTTTTACAACTTTTGACCTTTCTCATAGTCAAGGCAAGATATGTAATTGATACTTATTCTTTAATGGCTCTAAAGGAATGAGTAAAAGTGACCTTTAGATAGCAGCTCTACTAAGTGATTGTGCCAAGCCTGCAATTGGCATAATAGAATTTACAAAATGAGGCCCAGGTATGTGAGTGTGTATGAATGTGTGTGTTCTTTAAATACCCATAATGAAATGGAAATACTAACTCGACATAGGTTTTCTGCCAGCTGGTCCTGGACAAATAACATTCAGCTCTTTTATGATTCACCTTCAGGTGACAGACATTTAGACTGCAAGTTTTCTGTTTTGCTTTGTTTTGTTTTTTAAACTTTTATTCAGCCACGGCATCAAATCTGGCAGTACAATGGGCTAACAATTTAGTAATAAAATCAATTATATTGCGTTTCCCAGGTATTTTTTTTAGCACTTTTGCATTTATAATCTCATTGATTTATTAAATCATAGAAGGTAGATATTAATAAATGCATAGATATTAATATATGCATAATTTTCTAATGTTAGAAAAATGTCAAGCATATCTTCTGTCATAACTACTATTTAGCCTTTATTGGTGGTCTTTTCAGTGCAATAAGGCAATAAAAATAAATAAATAGTATAAATGACATTAAGAAAAAAAGTATAATTCATTTTATCAGTTGAACACGATTGTTTAAATAAAAATAAAAAGGAATCTACCCCAAGCCTACTAAATCGAATAAGTGAAATCAACAAAGGTACCTGAAAAATGTTTAAATGAAAAAGCAAGTGCAATTTTATATATATACACATATATGTATATAAAACCTTAGAAATTGAATAAAACTTTCAGTGGCAATAGCGGAAAAATAACATAAAACACAAGAAATAGAGTTAATGAAATATATGAAAAATGTGCTTACGGATAAACACAAAGCATTAGTGAGAAAAAATTATGATAATCTAAATAAATAGATATTTAATGCTTCTAGTTGTTAAATGTAATGTCAGAAAAATGTTGTTTCTGCCAAGTGACCTATAGAATCAATGCAATTCTGATTAATATTCCAAATGTATTTTTTGTAGAATTTCATAAAGATGAAGTAAGACTTAGTGATATAAAATCTATGGATTTATCACAATTATCTTGCCAAAGAAGAATAAATTTGGAAGACTCCATACTGTCATATTTTAAGTTCTACTATACACCTGTGATAATTAAAACAGTGTGAAGTTTCTGCAAGATTAGACGAATAGTGAAACAGAGAGCAAAGTTAGATATACATATATACGGTAAATGATTATTTATAAAGGTGACAATAAAAGCAAAGGTAATAGACATTCATACATTTTGCTAGAAAAACTGAATCTATAGGAACAAAAATGAACAATGTTAAGCTATATTTCATGCCACACAAAGTTGACAGGGATGATTGCAAATCTAAATGCTAAAGTGAAAACTGTATAGCTTCAAAAAGGAAACATAGAATACACTAATTACCATGAGTTAAAAAAAAAAACAAAAAACTTTTTCTTTACACAGAATTCGCAAACACTGAAAATAAAATAAAGTAAAATAAATTAATTGATTCCTCTTTTTATTAGAAGACTAGACCAGCTTCAGATTTAGATAAAATATTAATAATACATATATCTGACAAAAATCTTCATAAACAAAATATATAAAATAACTCTTGGCTGAGTGTGGTGGCTCATACTGTAATCCCAGCACTTTGGAAGGCCAAGATGGGTGTATTGCTTGAGCTCAGGAGTTTGAGGCTAGCCTGGGAAACACATTAAAACCCCATCTCTACAAAAAAATACAAAAATTAGCCTGGCATGGTGGAATGTTCTATAGTCCCAGCTACTCAGGAAGTTTAAGTGGAAGGACCACCTGAGCCAGTGGAAGTCAAAGCTACAGTGAGTGGTGATCATGCCACTGCACTTCAGGCTGAGTAACAGAGTGAGAATCTGTCTCAGAAACAAAAACTACAACAACAAAAAACTAGAAATCCAGTTTTTTAATAGGCTAAAGTATAAAAATAATGTTGAAGAGACATTCCACAAAATAAGATATATGAATGGTTAACAAGGTTTTGAAAAGGTATCCAATATCACTAGTGATTAGTGAATAGCAACTAAGTCAATGTGAGAACTTACCAGAAACCTATTAGAATGATAAAAGCTAAACCAAATGTTGAGGAAGATACACAACAACTAGAACATTGCTAGGACAAAATTCATTGGCAACAGAGTGTAAGTTTATCATAGAGCTATCATATGACCTAGTAATTTAATGTCTTTCTCGATATTTATAGGACTATACACAAAATTGATTTCACTATGGGGAAGATTGTGACTCACTGTAAAGGACTGTGAAAGATAATCTTTGGGTTTTGGTTACACAAGTGTTTTAGTTTGTTTCATGCTGCTAACAGACATACCTGCGACTGGAAAGAAAAGGAGGATTAATTGGACTTACAGTTCCACATGACTGGGGAGGCCTCAGAATCATGGGGGCAGTGAAAGGCACTTCTTACATGGTGGTGGCAAGAGAAAAAGAATATGCAAAAGTGGAAATTCCTGATAAACGCATCAGATCTCGTGAGACTTATTCACTATGAAGAGAAAAATATGGAAGAAACAGCACCCTTGATTCAAATTATCTTCCAACAAGTCCCTCACACAACTCTGGGGAATTATGGGAGTACAATTCAAGATGAGATTTGAATAGGGTCACAGAGCCAAACCCATTCTGCCCCTGGCATCATGTCTTCACATTTCAAAATCAATCATGCCTTCCCCACAGTCCCACCAAGTCCAAAAGTCCATAGTCCCAAGTCTCATCTGAGACAAGGCAAGTTCCTTCTGCCTGAGCCTGTAAAATCAAAAGCAAGCTAGTTATTTCCTAGATACAATGGGGGTACAGGTATTGGGTAAATACAGCCATTACAAATGGGAGAAATTGGCCAAAACAAAGGGGCTACAGGCCCCATGCAAGTCTGAAATCCAGTGGGGCAGTGAAATCTTAAAACTCAAAAATGATCTCCTTTGACTTCAGGTCTCACATCTAGGTCATGCTGATGCAATAAATGGGTTGCCATGGTCTTAGGCAGCTCTGCCCCTTTGACTTTGCAGGGTACAGCCTCCCTCCTGGATGCTTTCCTGGGCTGGTATTGAGTGTCTGTGACTTTTCCAGGGATATGGTACAAGCTGGCAGTGGATCTGCCATTCTGAGATCTGGAGGACAGTGGCCCTCTTCTCATAGCTCCACTACGTAGTTTCCCAGTAGGGACTCTGTGTGGGGATTCCAGTCCCATAGTTCCCTTTTTCACTGCCATAGCAGATGTTCTCCATGAGAGCCCTTCCCCTGCAGCAAACTTTAGCCTGGGCATCCAGGCATTTCCATTCATCTTCTGAAATCTAGGTAGAAGTTTCCAAACCTCAATTCTTGACTTCTGTGCACTCACAGGCTCAACACCATGTGGAAGCTGCCAAGTCTTGAGGCTTCCACCCTCTGAAGCCATGGCCTGAGCTCTACATTGGCCCCTTTAAACCATGGCTGAAGCTGCTGGGATGTAGGACACCAAGTCGCTAGGCTGCACACACCACAGGGACTCTGGACTCAGCTTACAAAACTTTTTCCTTCTAAACTTTCAGGCCTGTGATGGGAGGGGCTGCCATAAGGGTCTCTGATATGCCCTGGAGACATTTTCTCCATTGTCTCAGTGATTAACATTCTGCTCCTTGTTACATATGCAAATTTCTGCAGCCATGCAGAATTTATGAATTTGAAATTATTTGAAATTATGAATTTCTTCTCAGAAAATGGGATTTTCTTTTCTGTCATATTGTCAGGCTGCAAATTTTCCAACATGTTATGGTCTGTTTCTCTTTTAAAACTGAGTGCCTTTAACAGCACCCACATAAACTCTTGAATGCTTTGCTGCTTAGAAATTTCTTCCTCCAGATACCCTAAATCGTCTCCTTCAAGTTCAAAGTTCCACAATTCTCTGTGGCAGGGGCAAAATGCCACAAGTGTTTTTGGTAAAACATAACAAGAGTCACCTTTGCTCCACTTCCCAACAAGTTCCTTGTCTTCATCTGAAACTAACTTAGCCTGGATTTCATTGTCCATGTTATTATCAGCATTTTGGGCAAAGTCATTCACAAGACTCTAGGAAGTTTGAAACTTTCCCACATTTTCCTGTCTTTTTCTGAGCCCTCCAAACTGTTCTACCCTCTGCCTATTACCCAGTTCCAAAGTTACTTCCACATTTCCAGGTATCTTTTCAGCAGCACTTCACTCCTGGCACCAATTTAGTCTGTTTTCATGCTACTGATAAAGACATACCCCAAACTGGGCAATTACAAAAGAAAAAGAAAGAGATTCAACGGACTTACAGTTCTACATGGCTGGGGAGGCCTCGCAATCATGGCAGAAGGTGAAGGCACGTCTCATATGGTGGAAGACAAGAGAATAGAGCTTGTGCAGGAAAACTCATGTATTTAATACTGTCAGATCTTGTGATACTTATTTACCATTGCGAGAATAGCACAGGAGAAATCTGCTTCCATGATTCAGTTACCCCCCACCAGGTTTCTCCCACAACACATGGGAATTTTGGGAGTTATAATTCAAGATGAGATTTGGGTGGGGGCACAGCCAAACCATATCACAACCCGTGAGTACTGTTTCGTTAACATAACTGTGACATTTATACCTATTATAAAAATAATTATCTCCATTATGTGTTATAAATTATATCAATATTTTAATAATTTATAATTTTAACAAATTAATATTTATATGTTAAAAGCTTCCTATAATTTGTTTCTTCTCCTCCATTACTTCATCTAAAGCAGAAGTTTGTAAACTATAGCTTGTAGGTAAAATCGGCCTCTCCACCTGTTCTTGTAAATTAAGCTCTATTGGAACATGGTTATATTCATTTGTTTATGTATTGTCTAAAGCTACTTTTTTGTTATAACAGAAAACTTAACTAATTGCAACACAGTGTATATGCCCAATAAAACTAAACTATTTAATATACAGAAAAAGTTTGCCAACCTCTGATTTAGAGCAATGTTCTGTGTAACTTCCAGAATCTGATGCAAGAGCAGCTTCATCATATTAAAAGATTTTTCACTCTGCTGATTTTCAAATTGATAGTAACAGACTGATTTTAAATGGAAACCAAACAATCTAATGTGTCTATGCGTATAGTATGCTTTCATGAAATCCTGAAAACTGTCAAAGTTGTGCATCTTACTTACAAATTTTAATGTTAATTTCTCTCATTTATTTGTGGCAGGAATATGTCAGTGTAGTTCCACTACTCAATTTTACTCATATTTAGAATAAAAGAGGTGATGTTTAAGACTTACTCCATTAGTAAGCTGCAATTCATGAAATCTACATATAATTGACAGAGCCTGGAAATTTTATTTTATAATTTATAATAACTCTTCTATAATATAAATTGAAATTAATTTCAAAATGGAGTAAAAAGGAAATTGAAAATATAAAAATAAAAATATCATCTCTAAAACACAATGGGACCGAGAAAGATCTATTAACTGATACTGATAGCTGATATCATGATAAGTATATGCTATATAAACTAAAGCACCACCAACATCAACCTTGCAATTACAGTGATATATTTACAAATATCTAAAAGAAACGTGAATTCAATTTGAAATATGAGATCAAAATCAAGTCTGGAGACATGTTTTATTTGGTCCTAAAAAGTACTCACATATTGCTATAATTAGTATGAAAATATCACTAGTAGTCTAAGTGCCATAACTATGTTTTTAAAAAGCCCTGAAGTAAAAAGATGTAATGAGAGAAAAGATGGGAAAATAAAACAGGAGAAAATAATTCCCTATATATTCTCCAACATGAATATATCTTGTTACATATGGTAAGAGTCAAATTAAGGACTGGCCAGCTGGGCAGTTGCCCATGACACTTAAATATAAAATACAGAATTTTCAAAATGAAACAATTTGGAAACATATAAATCAGCCCTGTTTTCACTTAGAGGGTGATATCTTTTTACTTTTCATTTTGCCAGTTCTATCAAGACACAACTGACAAATGAAAATGACATATATTTAAGGCATACAATGTGATCTTTTGATGTATGTATACATTGTGAAATGATTACTATAATCAAGCTAATTAATGTATCCATCACCTCACATAGTTACCATTTTGGAGGTTGGAAAAACATTTAAAATTGACTCTCAGCAAAGTATACAATACAGCATGATTAAATAATTTTTTAAAACAAAAATTATTTGATATATATATATATCCATAGCAAAATGGTTACTGCCATCAAGCAAATAAACATATGTATCAGCTCACATAGTTAATGCATTTTATTTTTGTAGCAAGAGCATTTAAAATCTACTCTTTTAGCAAAATCTTAAATATGTTTATTTAAAAAACAAAACAAACAAAAATTATTTAACACAAAATATTGTCTAGTATGTTTCATTAAGCCATGTGTACATTCTGTTGCAAAGAATGGGTAAATTTGTCCTGAGTATTTTAATGCATTTTATTTTTGTAGCAAGAGCATTTAAAATCTACTCTTTTAGCAAAATCTTAAATATGTTTATTTAAAAAACAAAACAAACAAAAATTATTTAACACAAAATATTGTCTAGTATGTTTCATTAAGCCATGTGTACATTCTGTTGCAAAGAATGGGTAAATTTGTCCTGAGTATTCCAACTGGTGGTGATCTGACGTGGAACTGGAATCTGAAATTCTGTTTGTTTGTATACTGTATTCTACATTTGTCCTTCTGTATTTCTGTAGGTGTTACAAGTTTTGTTTTTGTTTTTGTTTTTTAACTTTTATTTTAAGTTCAGGGGTACATGTGGAGGTTTGTTACTTAGGTAAACTTGTGTTTACTGATGTGTTGTACTGATTACTGGTGTGTTGTACTGATTATTTTATCACCCAGGTATTAGATCTAGTACCCATAGGTATTTTTGCTGATTCTCTCCCTCCTCCCACCTTCCACCATCCTATAGGCCCCAGGCTGTGTTCTTCCCCTCTATGTGTCCATGTGGTCATCATTTTGCTATTTAGCTGCCACTTATAAGGGAGAACATGTGTTATTTGGCTTTCTGTTCCTGTATTAATTTCCTAAGAATAAAACCCTCTGGCTCTATCCATCTCCCTGTAAAATACACACACACAATCAATCAAATACAAAAATTACAAGTAGCAAACTTAATACAGAGTCAATGTCCCAGACATTGTGATAATATCCCTTTATAAGACGATGTCTCATAATTATGATAAAATTTCTGACTTCAAAAGCTTATATTTAGTAAAGTTATGATAAACATATGAACATATGTATACACAAATATGCACACACATCCTCTCACACGAAGACATACATATATACTAGAGGGAAGGAGGAAAGAGAGTGGAGGAAAAGAGAAAGCTGACCATGTGGAAATCCAGTAGAAGATTACGAGAAGTGGGTGCAGGAAATATCAATGCCTTGAAGAGTTCCAACTGTGAATTCACTGTTGTACATGACTTCAAGCCTTTTACATATTTTAATTCTACATTTTTCTTGCTAAATCAATTTCTAGGTTCAGTTATGCATCTTGATTAGACTTTATTCCTTCAAGACAGAGAACATACCTAAATGACAAAAATTATCTTTTGGTATTTAAAGTAAATGCATGGTTACATTACAGTACTAACTTCCTGTGAAAATCAGCTTTGCATTAGTATATAATGATGTGCTGCCTAAAATACTTGGAAAACGACAAACATAAAATAAAATTAGTAATGTAAGCAGAAGACATACATTTTGAGAAACGCATTATTAGGCAATGTTGTTGTATTTGTTTTCATGCTTCTGATAAAGACATAGACAAAACTGGTCAATTTACAAAACGAAGAGGTTTAATGGACTTACAGTCCCACATCCTGGGGAGGCCTCACAATCATGAGGAAAGGTGAAAGGCACCTCTCAACATGGCAGCAAACAGGAGAAGAGAGTGTGTGCAGGGCATCTCCCCTTTTTAAAACCATCAGATCTCATGAGACTTATTCACTATGATGATAACAGTAAGACCTGCTCCCATGATTCAGTGACCTCCCACCAGGTCCCTCCCACAACATGTGGGAATTCGGGATGAGATTTGGGTGGGGACACAGCCAAACCATATCAGTTTTCATTGTGCAAACATCATAGAATGTACTTACACAAACCTAGATGGTATAGGCTACTATACACCCAGGCTGCATGGTATATTCTGTTTCTCTTGTTAGTGGTGGAGAATCCAGAGCAGTCGCCAGCAACCTCAATTCTTGCCTCCTCAGAAGAAAGAATTTGACTGAAGTGCATAAGGCAGAAGAAGACACCGAGACACAGTTTAAAACAGGATTGAAAATTTATTAAAAAGCTTTAGAGCAGGAGTGAAAGGAAGTAAAGTACACTTGGAAGAGGGCCAAGTGGGCAATTTAAGAGATCAAGTGCGTGGTTTGACCTTTTGACTTGGGCTTTTCTACGTTGGCATACTTCTGGGGTCTTGCATTACTTTTTCCCTGATTCTTCTCTATGGGTTGGCTGTCTCCATGATCAGTGGCCTGCTAGCACTTAGGAAGGGGCAGGCGCAGTGTGTTTACTGGAGTTGTACTCATGCTCTCTTGAGGCATTCTTCTCTTACCCGCATGGCATTTCTAGAGAAATGTCATATACCAGTTAAACTCTGCCATGTTTTCCCTTTAATGTGCATGCTTGAGCTCACTTACCCAACTCCTGAGATCTTATTGGAAAGTTGCTGATCACAAGTCATGTGTTTTCTATCTATTGGAAGATTGTCCTTCCCTGGTGCCGGCCGTGACAAATTAGTATTTTAAAGAAACAGTTAGCAACCATCTGACCATCACCTTATAGTTGCCTGATATTCTGGTGTGGGCTGTGGCAACGGGTGGGGAGGCTCTGCTGCTCTGCTCATGCCTGACTAGCTACCTACCATAACATTTCATCTCTGCCCTGTGGGTTTCTTGTGCCTGCAGCCTTGGGCTGGCCTATATCCTTGTCTCTGTTACTTTGTAGTGACTCTTACTTAAAGCATTTTAGCAACAAAATAATTTTTTTTTTCTCATATTCCCATTTCCCATGTTCTTTAAGTAGATGAGAAGTCTGTTTTTCAGCTAACTGCCACAAGGGACTGGACTTCCTTCCCCACCCCCTTCCAATATGACCTTGAAGGTTTTGATGCATGTTGAGAAGATGGAAGCAATTAGAGAAAGGGAGGCTACAGGAGAAAGTGAGAGGAAGTGAGAGGAATACTCATGAAAAGCCTTCATGTGCTCACAAAAACAGCAGCCCTTGCATTCAAGAAGACAATGTTTATTTACCCTCTTGATGTAACGTAGGACCGTCCGGAGGACTTAGGGCTTGGGCTAAAAACTCACAAGTGACAAAGGAAAAATTTTCCCTCCTCCCAAAGGGGTGTTAACTCAAAGAAAAGGAAGTAGGTGGGACCTTCAAGGGTCAAAGTGAGGCCCTATGCAAGCAGACAAACTGCTTTAAAGACCACTAGAAAGCTTGGCCTTGGGGCATAACAGGAATGAAAACCATATGGTAAGTCATAAGGAGCTGGCAGAACCAATGTTACAATTAGTAACTGGCCTGGCAATTTGCCAGCAGACAGGGAAGGGTTGGAGATCATCTGAGCTGGTAGGATAAAAACAAGTATAAATCTTAGGGATATCCTCAAGGACGCCCATGTCTTTGCTGCCTGCAAGTGCAGTAAAAATAATAGGTGCACAAATAACAGGGAATGTGTATAAGTCATGTGTCATGTGAAATGAAAGCAAAGGGGCAATTTACCCATGAGCAGCTGGTCCAGGTGGTGCCCAAGGCCATTTCATCATGTTGGTGCAAAAGTAACTGAGGTTTTTCCTATTACTTTCAATGGCAAAGACTGCAGTTACTTTTGCACCAACCTAATAGAACAGACACAGAGAAGACAGGTAAATAAGCAGTGCACTTTCTTGGGAAAGTCGATTTTAATTGAAAAAGCAGAGGAAACCCCAGACATAGCACAGTTTTAGGCTTTAGTTCTACTGTTCTAAGAAGCCTTCTGTCCATTAGTGCCTCAGTTCTACTGGGAGTAGACCCCAACCTCCTTCCCACCCCTACAAGCCACCCACCAGTGTGAGCTGAGAGATCAGCCAAGGATTGTGGGAGCAAACCACTTGTGCCCAAGAGAAATTGTTCTAAATGCTGGTTAGTAAGCAGGAGAGTGAAAAGACAGAAGAAAACTGCCTACAGAGGTTGAACATCTCCAGCCAAAGAAGGTGAAGTGTAGAAGTATCTTACCACTGGGGAATGTACCTGAGCCAGGTAGAAACTAGGTATGTTATTGGTGGCAGGTGCCCAAGTTACTGACAGTGAATCCATATGAGTCTGCAGCAACCTCAATTCTTGCCTCCTTAGAAGAAAGAATTAGACTGAGGGGCAAAAAGCAAAAGAAGACACCAAGGCAAGTTTTAGAGCAGAAATGAAAGCTTATTAAAAAGCTTTAGAGCTAGAGTGAAAGGAAGTAAAGTACACTTGGAAGAGGGCTAAATGGACAACCTAAGAGATCAAATGCATGGTTTGACTTTTTGACCTGGTATTTTATACGTTGACGTCTTTCTTGGATCTTGCATTCTTCCCATGATTCTTCCCTTGGGGTGAGCTATCTGCATGAGTAGTGGCCTGTGAGCATTTGGGAGGGGAGCGTGTGCTGTGTTTACTGGAGTTGTACACATGCTCACTTGGGACGTTTTCCCCTTCTCAGTGTGGCATTTCTAGAGGAAGCTCATATACCAGTTAAACTCTGCCGTTTTGTCTCTAAATGCACATGCTTGAGCCCACTCACCCAACTCCTGAGATCTTATTGGAATGCTGCTGATCATCAGTTTTAGGTGTTTTGTATAATATCTACTGGCAGACTGCCCTTCCCTGTGGCCAGCTGTGACCAATTATTATTTCAGGTAGACAGTTTACCAGCCAACTGACCATCACCTGATGGTCACCTGACATTCCTGATGTGTGTGTCTGGGGGGGCCTCTGCTGTCCTGCTTATTATGCCTGATTAGCTACCTACTGTAATACTAAGCTATAAAACTTTACAGTATATGACTGTACTGAATGTTATAAGTAGGCACTTATAACACAAAGGTAAGTAGTTGTGTATCTAAACATAGTAAATCTATAGTAAACCTATGGTATTATAATCTTATAGGACCAGTGGTGCATACCTGGTTGGTTGTTGGCTGAAATATTTGCAGTGAATGGCAATATATACATATAAGTGTATGTTTGTACACTTCACAACAGCTCCGTAGATAAACGATCAAGCATTAACTAAAATAACAGTTGCTTTCTTGTCACGTCTTCTCCTTTGTTACAAGTTGTTTGCTGACATTTATTGGTAAATTTCAAAACGCTCATAATTTTGACTCAGCAATTACACTGCTATGAAATTATATTGAATAGTAGTAGTATTCTATATATATTTAGAGTAAAAAGATATATAAGTAAATAAATATATGGGAGAATGGAGTAAAAATAGCTAGTAACGTTAAACTGTGAAAGAAATGGTGTTATCTGAATATTAGTTAGAAAAGAAAGATTGGCAATTATATTTTATTCCTGTTATAAACTCATCTTTAAAATAATGCATAAGAAAACTTCAGGAAATATATATGTTAATATAATAAGTTATAACCCTAAAGCAATAGGAAAATGTGGGGTTGGATCCTCCACCCATTGTCTCTACTGGGACAACACCTAGCGGAGCTATGAGAAGAGGGCCACTGTCCTCATGACCCCAAAATGGTAGAAACACTGCCAGTAGATTATTTTGGAGCTTTAAAATTTGCCTGCCCTGCTGGATATTGGACCTCCACTGGGTCCATAGTCCCTTTGTTTTGGAAACGGCTGTATTTACCCAATACCTATACCCCCATTTTATCTAGGAAGCAACTAACTTGCTTTTGATCTTACAGGCTCAGAGGTGGAACAGACTTGCCTTGTCTCAGATGTGACTGTGGACTTTTGAGTTAATGTTGAAATAAGTTAAAACTTTAGAAGACTCTTGGGAAGACATTAATGGTTTTGAAATGTGAGGACATGATATTTGGGAGGGACCAGAGGCAGAATGAGATGGTTTGGCTGTGCCCCCACCCAAATTCCATCTTGAATTGTATCTTCCATAATTCCCATATGTCATGATGGGAAGAACCCGGTGGGAGTTAATTGAATCATGGGGTGGGTCTTTTCTGTGCTGTTTTCATGATAGTGAATTAGTCTCACAAGATCTGATATTTTTAAAAATGAGAGTTTCCCTGCACAAGCTTTCTTCTCTTGTCTGTCACCATGTGAGATGTACCTTTTACCTTCTGCCATGACCGTGGGGCCTCCCCAGGTATGTACAACTATAAGTCCCTTAAACCTCTTTCTTTTGTAAATTGCCCAGTTTAGGGTATGTCTTTATCAGCAGTGTGAAAATGGACTAATACAGGCTGTAATCAGAAAAGGTTTCATATTGTACTATAATTATCCTTTTACTTTGGTTTGTGTGTGATTTTTTTGCTACTGGTTGATGAAAATGAGGGTAAGCTCCATGATATTTGGATCACAGTCAAATAAAATTGCAATCTCAATTAATAAATAATATGTCAAATCTAATATAATTATAAGGCCTTTAGATTTTACTTAAAGTTGTAGTTGCCATCCTTGCTTAGCTTGGACAGGAAGCAGGTTGGTCTTTTGTAGAACAAAAGAATGTGCCCATCTCCTACCCAGCTGACTCATGATTTCCATGCCATCCAGCTATGCTAAATAGAGAGCAAGGTGAGAAAGTGGGCAGAAAAGTTCTTACTTGACTAATATTCTCATGAGGTAGCATTAAGTTCTTTGGGTATGAGAGGTATTTAATCTATTTAATTTTTCTGTAGGAAAGAAATAGAAATCTAACCTGTTAGCTAGAGATCTCAAATGTGAAGTTCCTGTGAAGTGTGGAAGAGAATACTGAGTCCACAGTTTTGTGGATTAGCTCTGTTTTCTAAGCCTTTTGGCATCAGAGGTTGACTTTCATTCTGGTGAGGTATAGCCCCCATTCTAGGGGATGACCATACCCTGAACCCCAAACTATTGTGGCTCATATCTGGTCCACGGGAATCACTCACTTTTTTTCTGAGATACTTCGGGAGATCAGACCAATCCGCACACACCCACCTCTCCCTGGCCCCATAGTTAAGTCAGGCTGACCAACTCTTACTTTCTAGACTCTAGACCGTGTGAAACACACAGTCTCTTATTCTCTCTACTCTGAAGAGATCATGTAAAACTTCTCCAAGCTGGAGGAGCTCTCATTACAGCATCACTTTTTGCACTTGGGATAAGGGGGAAACACCAACAACTCTGACAATATTAAAATATTCTCTTTACTTGCCAACAACTTCCAATTCACTATAGTTTTTGGCAGTCAAATTTAAGAGCTTTGAAACTAGATCAGTTACATCCTTTATACATTTTACATCCTGACTTCTCTACTCACCTTGGAGTGTGGCACTTACTGCTTTAGTGACCCAGGCAAAGGGCTGAGCCTTTGAAAGGTAGTGAAATCTGTGCACAGCAAAACTTTAGAGTCTGCGAATGACACTACCTGGGCTGCTGTGGATGGCAAGTCTTATATACCAGAAAAGAAATGAGAAAAGTTGTGCCTTTTTTTTTTTTTTTTTTTTTTTTTTTTTTTTGAGACGGAGCATCGTTCTGTTGCCCAGGCTAGAGTGGTGTGATCTCAGCTCACTGCAAGCACTGCCTCCCGGGTTCATGCCATTCTCCTGCCTCAGCCTCCCGAATAGTTGGGACTACAGGTGCCTGCTACCAAGCCTGGCTAATTTTTTCTATTTTTAGTAGAGACGGGGTTTCACCATATTAACCAGGATGGTCTCCATCTCCTGATCTGGTGATCTGCCTGCCTCAGCCTCCCAGAGAGCTGGGATTACAGGCGTGAGCCACCGTGCCCGGCCGAAAAGTTATGCTTTAACATCCAATTGCTCACGTAACATTTAATATTATCAGGAATTTGATGAATAAGTTGCAGCATCTTATTTACATATTTGGTCATCATTGAAATCTAAACATATTTTAATACTTGTCATATTTGATAAGGCAGTCCATCTTTAACAAGGCAAGTCCACTGGTCCCTCCTTTTTGATGAACTCTGATTTCTTTAGCACCACCTGGGTTTGTTCTTCTGATATTACAAGTTTATTGGTTTCTTCTCAGGTTCAGTCATCAGTTCCTCCTCTTTAATTTATCATTAAATATTAGAGATCATTATAACTCAATCCTGGACACTATTATTTCTTATACTGTCCATTTTCTCTACAGAATCTCATCCAATTAACTCAGTTAGCATTTATAAGATGATGTGTCTGGTAATATAATTTTAAATCATGCATTGCTATAATAGGTGTAACTGTCTACCTAATATGTCTTTTTTGAATATCTGAAAGATACCTCGCATTGAACATGTCAGTAACTGTATGTATGACTGACATGCACACAGCCCAGTCTTCTCAATTTCTTCTTCATGTTTTTATATTTATGTGTCCTCTTCAAGCCTGTATTCATTTGTTTCTATAAAAGTCCCACAGTACATACATCATGTACAACTGTTATGGGATCCTTGGGTTGCTTTTCTGGCCAAAACCTTTGTGGCTGGTGGCATCTTTGCCTGAGTTCTGCTCAGGCCCACTGGACTCGTTTCACCCCTTCAGCCTGGCAGGCTGTGCTCAGCTCATGCTACCAGCCTGGATCCCATGCCTGACAAGGGAGAATCAGGTGTGGAATGGCAAGGGATGTGTGAGCAAACATGTGCACACTGCACACAGTCAGACATGCCACACACTGTGTGTGCACATTACACACAGTCAGACATGCCACACCACTGGACGCAGTCAGACATGCCAGCTGCTACAGCAGGGCTGGCCGCTCCAGGTGCCAGCATGGGCTCTGGCTCTCTCAAAGGCTACAGCTGGACCCAGCACTGGGAAACACAGTGACACCCAGAAGTTTAGAGACACCAGGAACCACAGGGCCCCAAAGAGGGAGTCACAGCCCTTGCTCGGGGAGCTCCCAGGTCTAGGCTCTCCAAAGGGCTGTAGATCTTCTCTTTTTCTCTTTGTCTGTCTGTGGTGAGCAAGAGGCATGTTTCAGGCCTGTTTGTGTTACAGCTCTTTTAACCTCACCATTTGGTGGGTCCTGAGTTCTTGTTCTGTGATCAGGAAGAATGAGGTACACAGACAAGGAAGGCTGAGCAAGGTAAAGGGGAACTTTGTTGAGCCATAGAACTGCTTAGAGGACACCTGCAGCAGGGAGCTCCTTTCCACAGCCAGGATGTACTGTCAAATGTTCAGCTCCTAGCAGAGAGGGCAGCTCCTCTCTGCAGCTGGCTGTTCCAATAAGTGTTCAGCTCTAAGTGGAGAGGGTAGTTCCTCTCTGCAGCTGAGTCTGCGTTTTTTTGTTTGTTTGTTTGTTTGTTTGTTTTGAGATGGAGTCTCACTCTGTTGTCCAGGCTGGAGTGCATTGGCGTGATCTCAGCTCACTGCAACCTTTGTCTCCCAGGTTCAAGCGATTCTCCTGCCTCAGCCTCCCAAGTAGCTGGGAATACAGGCGCACACCATCAGGCCCAGCTAATTTTTGTATTGTTAGTAGGGGTTTCACTATGTTGGCCAGGCTGGTCTCGAACTCCTGACCTCGTGATCTGCCCACCTCAGTTTCCCAAAATTTTGGGATTACAGGCGTGAGCCACGGCACCCAATGGAGACTGGGGTTTTTATGAACCTCAGAGAGAAGAAAAAACATTCTGACTGGTTCATGGGCAGCCATGGGTGGGTGAGAAAATGGCACCACAAATTCCACCTCCACTCTGTGGGACGGGCAGACCAGTTCCCAGCCTTCAGGCCCTCCTGGCGACACACCCTGTTTTGCCCAGGAGCCTGTCTGTCTCCTGCCACCATTGATGATGCCCAGACTGCTTGTGCCTAGGGACACCTGCAGGTCAGCAGCAAGCTGCCTCAGAACCCTCTCTGTTTCACAAACCCTTGTGCTTGTTGGCACCCAAAGTCCAGAGGGGACCAAGGCGGCAGGGGGCCAATGTGTCAGCACTGCCCTAAGTGCGTGCACACCTAGCTGGGGTGTGACAGTGCCTGGGCTTAGCCCCAACCAACCCTGCTCCAAGACTGAAGTGAGTGCCAAGAGTAGGGAGAGGTCAGGCACCAAGAGAAATCCCCAAGCCTGTGAGGCAGGGTGGGGGGCTTCCCAGGCTCTGAAGGAAGCAGACTGCAGAGAGATCCGGTCCTGCACCTGGGAGGTGCCTCCTCGCAACTTCCGGGTGGGAGGGCTCCGGGTGCTTACTGGGCTGCTCTTTGCCCACCGCTTTGTGTCTGACTGTGCTGCTCCCCCACCAGCAGGTGACTCAGCCTTGGTCCCATTTTGGCAGCCCCCAGGGTAGCGGGCTTCAAGATGGCTCCTGCTTGTGGCTGGCTTTCAACAGCGTCATGGAGTGTGGCACCCCACAGGGTCCAGCTCCACCTCCTTTCTGCACCCTCCTCGCAGCAGCATCAGGCAACAGCCTCAATGAGGGGCCAGGGTCCAGATGAGCAGAGGCTCTGGGCCTGGAGGCAGTTCCTGCCTGGCCAAGTGAGGGTGTAGGTGGGGCAATTGGCTGCATCGGAGATGCAGGGCACAGGGGATCCACCGCCACCACGGCAGCTCCTATAGCTGCTCCTGCCCCCACCACTCGCACCACTTTACTGTATCCAGCACAGAGGCAATGGCCATTCCAGACAGCCTGTGGCTGCCTTTAGAACCCTCATATGATTCCACATCTGTCTACAATTGCTATCCCCGATCTCCTTTATCTAGTTATAGGATAATTATTAAAACAAGCTCTTAGTTCAAATAGTATATTCTTGGTGAAACAATTCTTAGGCTTCTAAACAAGGTCAGGTCTCATTTTATATGCTCTTCAATCTAACTTCTGATTAAGTTTTTCCTAACACCTGTCAAAATACTTTTGACTGATTTTTTCCTTTTTTTTTTTTAAGATGGAATTTCACTCTTGTCACCCAGGCTGGAAAGCAATGGTGAGATCTCGGCTCACTGCAACCTCTGCCTCCTGGGCTCAAGTGATTCTCCTGCTTCAACCTCCTGAGTAGCTGGGATTACAGGCACCCGCCACCATGCCTGGGTAATTTTTGTATTTTTAGTAGAGATAGGGTTTCACCATGTTGGCCAGGCTGGTCTCGAACTCCTGACCTCAAGTGATCCACCAGCCTTGGTCTCCTAAAGTGCTGAGATAACAGATGTGAGTCACTGCGCCCTGCCTGACATTTTTCCATAATTTTTGTTATTCCTAAAGGTTCTATGAAAATGGAGACTTACTATTTTATTCACCACGGAAATTTTAATACCTAACCTATTGCTTGATTGAAAAACAGCAGACTATTTTTGGATGAATAAATAAACATGTTTCTACAGAGTGTAGTGAAATTAATAAAAAATAAAGTGTGATTTTTATACCTTTATTATTAGGGTAAATTATGTAAAAATAATAAACAATGACTTAGAAAACTGAGGACAATTAATCTTTTCTAGCAAGAGTAAAATTATTTCAATATAATTAAGTTACAAAGAAAAGGAAAAATAAAAAATAATAGCATGTTCCTAAATAGTGAATAATTATATAAAATATTAATATATTTTTTAAACTATGAAAAACATAAGTAGCTATTTCTAAACTACTTGAGAAAAATTAAATTTATTTACATCAGGAAGACTAAAATTAACCCTTTCTTGTTTTCAAATTTTTTTCTGTGTATTTAAAAACTATGCAATATAAAAGATTTAAGAAATAATAAGTAAATACTTTGGCGGACTATATATAAATAAATATGTGTATGAATATTTCTTCTTCCACTGCAGTATTTTCTTTTCTTTAATTGTATACTCTGCAAGGATTGCCAGTATAGTATTAAAAGTTATACAGTATTTAAATATCTGTCTATTATACGGCATTAAATGTCTGTGTCTATTACACACATATTTTAATACTAGGTTTTATTACAAAGTATTATAGGTTTTATTACAAAGATATTATGTCTAATGTATCTATATTAAGCATGATGCTTGTTGTGGGTTTTTGACTGATACATTTTATTAAAACAAGGAAAAACATCTCTGAGCCTATGTTGATAATACACAGCATGAACAGATTTTTAAATTTGATCCAATACTTCTTTCTGCATTGTCTTTGATGATCGATTCGTTTTGTCTTAAATATTTTTAATTTTTATTTACATTCAGCAGTGTTCCAGTAATAAAACACCCTTGCATTTCTAGAATATAGTCTGTCATGTCATATAATATGCATGTAATGTGCATGTATGTATCCAAACCATTCAAACATATATGCGCATGTGTGTATACATCATATTAATATGTTTCATGATAGATATTACACATTTTCATACACACTATATATACTTATATTTACATGTATATTGAGGTATATATATGTAAAATCTAATTGTATATACTAATTTTATGTCTTAGCATATTGTATACAGTTTCCTAATACTATATAGTGCTTTAGAGTTTTAAATTGTCTGAAGCAAAAAGAATGGTGTATTTTTATTTTCTTAAACTCTCCTTGCCCAGTTGTGATATCTCAATTATACTAGACTTATAAAATGATGTGGGTATGTTTTATTTCCCCTAATATCTGATAAAGTTTATGTAAGATTAGAATGATAATTTCCTTGGGTGTACTGTAGAACTCATCTGTATGAAACAGATAGATGTATTTTCTACGTGGAATTTTTAAAATATAGGTTAATTTTCTTCACTGTATAGGAGAAAGATTTTCTAAATGTGTGTAAGTCAGAATTTCAAAAATTTAATAAAATGGCCAGGCGCAGTGGTTATCAGCACTTTGGGAGGCCAAGGTGGGTGGCCTCTACTAAAAATACAAAAAAAAAAAAATTAACCAGACATGGTGGCAGGTGCCTGTAGTCTCAGCTACTCTGGAGGCTGAGATAGGAGAATTGCTTGAAACCAGGAGGCAGAGGTTGCAGTGAGCCAACTTCACGCCACTGCACTCCTGTCTAGGCAACAGAACGAGACTTTGTCTCAAAACAAAACAAAACAAATCAATAAAACATATTTTCATATTGAAATTACATGAGAAAATTGATTCTGCTTCAATGAAATGGAAAGTGGTATCCAGTGAAGATTAAGAAGCAATACAAATAAGGAAGCAGATATTCTTATTAAGTACATGCTTTATCTCTGGGTATTTTTATGCTGTGCACATGACATCACTGTTAGCTGACAAGAGATGTCTGCTGGAGAAGAAAAACCAAACCAAACCAAACTAAACTAAGCAAAGCTGGAGAATTATTTAATAAACATATCTTTATTAATAATATGGTACCTTATGTCAAAACTATGTTATTTAAATACATCTAAATGATTTTGTAGGGTCAAAAAAGGTGGTTTTTCATATGTTCTCACTTATATGTAGGAGCTAAATGATGAGAACAGATGGACACATAGAGAGAAACAACACACATTGGAGGGTGGGAAGAGGGAGAGGATCAGGAAAAATAACTAATGGGTACTAGGCTTAATACTTGGGTGATGAAATAATCTGTACAACAAACACTCATGACAAAAGTTTACCTAAATAACAAACCTGCACAGGTACCCTGAACTTAAAAGTTAAAAAAGGAGGTTTTCAATAATAAAATTTGCTTACAAAAATAATTTTCAAGCCAATTTTATTTCCATCGGTAAAAGCAGAATTCAAGTTTTGTTTTGCTTTGTTTTTTAAACTACCCAAATATTAATTATGTATCTTTGTTTTAATTCTGTATTCAGTTTTCTTTCCCAAGTTTCAACAGCAGACACTTACAAAAGCACATCAAATGTTTTAATGCAATGATTAATTCAATAACTTTATTCTTGTCCCCAACTGTATCGTAACAGTACAGCACTTTAAGATAAACTCGAATTCTTTAGGCTAAATGAGTAATCAGAATACTTTAGTTTTATTTTATTTTTGTCTCTCAAATAAGCTAGACATAATTATTATTATTTTATAAAATTAATGTTTATTTAAATTTACCAACATGTTTCTCAACTTCTTCATTCAGTATTTCCCTATTCGTCTTGGGCTTTTCTTCTGAGATAATTTTTTGCTTTCCAGAGTCTGTTTTTTGGAAATTATTTTAAGATACACTCATTGATGGGAAATTCTGCTTTTTAATTTATCTAAAAATGTCTTTATTCAACTGATTTTTTTTATTATTTCTAGATATAGATTTTGAGATTGAGTATCATTTATTTTCCTCAATTTGGATGTAGTCTATCTGTTTTGGGTTTCTCTTGTGTCTATTGAGAAATTATCCTTCAAGCTAATTGTCTTCTTTCTCCTGTGGAATTTGTGTGTACGTGTATCTTTCCAGCTGCTTTCAATAATTTTTAGCCATATGTGTGTATATGCATGTGTGTGTGTGTGTGTGTGTGTGTTCTGTATTCCGTTACAGCCATACCACCACTAACAAACCTTCTTTTGATTATCACTAAGAATGTATAAGCATCATTATGTTGAATATTGTCTTTTGCCACTTTATTTTTTTCTCCTTCTGAAACCCCTGGTGAGAAATGAAAAATTTCTCATTTTTTTCATATATTTCCAAACTTCTCTGAAAAAACTAAACCTGCATCTGGAAAGAGTAATGCCATCCAGAATCAGCAAGGCACATAAAACAAAGAAAAGATAAAAAGCAACTTGAATTTTTAAAAGTTACATTATTGAAAGACATTCCCAGTAACACAACCAGTGTTTTATGGGATCTAACAAACGGAATCTACAAACTATTCGAGGGCAAATCACTGGTGAGACTAGATTTAGTTGCCTAAAAGCTTAAATGCAAAAAATAGCTAAAAGTACAGAACAAAAACTATGAAAGTGTGAGGAAAGATCAGAGATTGGAAGTGACATCCAGGGGACTTAGCACATATATAATAATAAATATGAAGGAAGATAATAGAATAGATGAGATTATACAAAAGCAAAGAAATGTTCACTGAGCTATAAATAGCCCTGAAACTGCACCCTGAATTGCCTCACTACAGCGAGGAAAAATTATGAGAAAAGACGTGTATCTCAGTATTGTCTGTAAAATCCCTTAAGTCTTGTGAAAATTAAAAGTGTTGCATGCCTCTTGAAAGGAAGGTGCATGATTTCCATAGGTAAAGCATCTGCTGCTTTGGACTCATCTGCAAAATGAGATATTGAAAAACTATGGAATAGATGGTATAGACACGCGAGAAAAGAGTCTTGTGACCATGGACACAAAGCAAGATATACATAGGTATTTGGAGACATGCAAGAATTTAAAAAATGCTGTCATCCACATAAAATATCTAAAGAAATACTTTAAAATTAATCTTTTAAAAAAAGAACAAGAATGTGACATCAATACAGAAAAAAAACTGAAGAGGAAGTAGTGGAATCAGTAAACCCACCAAAAAAAATGCATGAAATAGTGAAAACATCTATTGAATTCCATAAGGAAACACCAACAAAACCATATGTTGTCAGAGGTCAGAAGCAAAACTGAAAGCATTCTGAAGGCGTACCGAGAGGCATAAATAGGAAGATGAGGGAAGGAATAGTAAAAAACATTGTAAAAGGATCATTGTATTAATCAAATTTTTGTTGCTTAGAATAGAATATCTGAAATGGTAATTTCTGTAGAAAATAAATGTATTTTTACAGTTTTGAGGCTCAAAGTCCAAGGTTGAGGGGCCACCCCTGCTGAGAGCCTTTTTGCTTGTGGAGACTCAAGGGGTTCCAAGCAGGTGCAGGGCATCACATGGCAAGGGGCTAAGTGTGCTAGCATGCTAGCTCAGGGCTCTCTTCCCCATCCTTTCAAGCTACCAGTTCCCCTTTTGTGATAACTTTTTAATTTATTAACTCACTAATCCATTAATCCACAAACGGAATAATCCATTCAGAGTTTTCATGATCACCTCTTAAAGACCCCGTTTTCGTGATCACCTCTTAAAGACCCCACCTCTCAACACTGCTGCATTCGGAGTTAAGTTTCAGTATGAGTTTGGGAGGCAACATCCAAACCATAGTAGTCATCCTATTGGGGTTTAGTAATTAAAAGAGAAACAGTGGGTTACCATCAGAAAAAAAGTTTGGGTTAACTTCAAAACTGTGGTAGAAAAATAGTTTCTGTTTCTGAGTTTTGAGCGCTAAGAAAAAAATGTAACTTCCATTTTTCTGAAAGGTAATGTGTCAATATGTATCAAATATAAATATACTTGATGCAGCAATTCCATCTTCAGACATTTATTTTTATGATGAAATTCCACAGATAAATGTTTATCAGATGTTCTTCAAAGAAATTTTTAAACCACTATAAATGCTTAGTGATGAGATTGATGAAATAAATTATAGTGCATTGCAAATGTAGTTTCAATAAAGTATGATGCTAAAAATAATTTGTTGACTTTAGAAAGCTTCTCTGATGATAATACAGCTTATGATATAGTACTATGTCCTTCCTACAAATATCTATGTGTGCATTAAAAAATGACTAGAGAAATAGACGACTAAATAGTTTCAGAGATCTTTTGTTTAATCTATTTCTGGTCAGTTTCCCTTGTGCTTCTATATCATATCAGTAGATCATAATGTATATCCATAGTTTGAAAGTTTAAAACAATTTTAACTTAGAAATCAATAGGAATAATGTTATGATATAAAAATGATTATCATATGGTGCATAATTACACAAATGTTATTCTCAAATTGTTATCAATGAGTCAACAGTTAAACAGTATTTCATTAACTCACATTGAAAATTGAGAAAGTATTAATCCAGAAAGAAGCTGAGTATACTCTTTTTTTATAACAAACTTTCCAAATTTGTAGCAAATGAGTAGAAAATGTATTCAAATTACAAATGAAAGAGGGGGATTATTACCAACTTAATATTTGCTAAAATGTACCAGTGCAGCCATCTGGGCCTGGGCTTGTACTTGTGGTCATTGTTTTCAATTATACTATTATTTACTAATTCTAAATTTTCTTCAGTAAATATGTATCACCAATAACATATTTTAAAATTGTTAATTCATAAATTTAACAACTTTATTAAATTAATATTTAATAAAAATATTAAAGAGGCACAAGTAATAAAGCTAAAATTCAATTGACAAATTAGGAAAATCACATGCTTGTAATGTTAACATTTTGGGAGGCCAAGGTGGGACAATATCTTTTTTTTTTTTTTTTTTTTTTTTTTTTTTTGAGACGGAGTCTCGCTCTGTCGCCCACGCTGGAGTGCAGTGGCCGGATCTCAGCTCACTGTAAGCTCCGCCTCCCGGGTTCACGCCATTCTCCTGCCTTAGCCTCCCAAGTAGCTGGGACTATTTCTTGAGGCCAGGAGTTTGAGATCGGCCTGGGCAATGCAGCAAAACCTTGTCTTTACATAAAATTTAAAAAGCTAGCCAGGCATGGTGGTACACACCTTTAGTCCCAGCTACCAAGGAAACTGAAGTGGGAGAATCACCTGAGCCCAGGAGTTCAAGGCTGCTGTGAGCCATGATCACACCACTGTACTCCAGCCTGGGCAACAGAGCAAGATCCCATCTCGAAAAACAGAAAGAAAAAGAAACGTGAGGTATTTTGCAAATAAATTGACACTTTGGGAAGAACATTTTCTTTTCCAGTTTATTTGTACTTCACTCTTTCTTTTTGTTCCAGTTCTTCTGATGTCCTCAAATTGATTCAAATTCAATTAGAGAAATTTTTTTATTGAGAGCCTACTATTTGTTAGCCCATCAAATGATGACTAAAGTGATGAATAAAGATTTCTGACTTAAACATGATTCAAGTTCATTTAACTATATTTTCATGAGGTAAATTTTCCTCCAATTTTAAATTAAAAAAGTTTTCCCATCCTATAAATTTTTCAACATTACACCACCGCCACCACCAGAATAACAAAACCTGTCTAGGTACCTTAGGTATTTTAATATTAAATAGCAATTTGCTTTATACTTAAATGGAAGATGAATCTCCAATTCCATAAACATAAAACAGAATAAGATCATAGGAAATGTAGACATCTGCATTTACTTAGAGATGGAATCAAAATTAGGTCCTTCTTAGAGCCTCTAAGGCTGAACTGTACTAAAAAAGCTCATGGCAATTTACCATTTTAATATTCACCCTATGATATATAAATACATCACAAGCATGGCAAGAGGAATCTCTAGAATCTATAGCAGTGTATTTTGCTTTTGATGATATGCTTTTGCTGTTCACATTGTCCATTTGAGTCATGAACTTTGGTAAATTTTTAGTTGTCATTTTTTTTCACTTCAAAATTATCTTTATTGGTGTGTGAGTTTAACTTTTGTGATAAAGCTTCTTGCTAAAATATTTTTAATACTAAATGATCACTTCAGTCATAATTTCATGTCTAGAGCATTCACTGAAGGACATTTAACTTATTTCTTTTCCCTTCAATCTCACATATTCATAGTTAAAAATTTTAGGTTCTATGTAGTAGGCTCCTGTAGTGACCTTTTGAGAGACTTTTGAAAAAAACAAAGTTCTTGTGGTCTTTAAATTTTACTGAAGAAAACATTTATATTGTAAATGCATATAAAATATAAGGAATTATTAAATACTTAAAAATGGAAAAAACACACATGCACAGAGTGTCAGGTTATTCTTACTTTCTAGAATGGCTTCCTCAATGTGAAGTTTTTGGTTTCGATTTGAAGCTAAAAAACAGGTTCTAAAATTCTCCAACCCTGTGAAATATTCACAAATTAACACAATGTCGATTTTTTTGAACCATGTTAGAGAAAATTCAGTAATCTACAAATTTAATCTTTATGGATTTAACAAATATGGAATTGGTTTGCTAGTGCTTTTGAGTCGTAGACTGACTTGTATCATATAAATATTTCACATAAAACAATAAAAACATCAGGATCAGGAATCTACTTTGTTTTAGATGGTTTGGAAGTCATCATCCAAATCAAAAAGTTATTTTTAAATTATAGGCTCATATTTACCTACTTCTATAAAGAAGTTTTAAATATAAATGTACCTTAGATTTAGCTGAATGATTGTGCCTTTCAAATCATTCGATTATCATTTGAACTACCTACTTTGGGTAATTATAACCCTTGGGAATTCTACTTTCTGTCAAGATGGAATAACATGGATAGATTTATCCTGAAATGATGGAAAACAGATGAAATTTATAAAACAATGGCTTATGAGACACTGGAAATTAAGCCACAAAGAACACTGATTTCTGAGAGATGGCAAACAAATAAGGTGAGTCTATGATAAACGCAGCTTGAGAACCTTTCTAGGCTGAGGATTGGGGTACCCAGCAGGACACTGGTGGACCCCTGAAATTGAAGAGACAGATCTGAGAGCCCGAGAAACTTAGGTGGCAAAAATTCATGGGATAGAGGACTGGATAATATACTGCTGCACAGAGATAGAATTCCAGAAATCTGCAGAGGTTCCCCTTTGAGTATTTAGCTGACAACTGATCAGTGCAAATATGTGAGAAAATTAGCCAAGGCTGGAGAAAGAGCCTATCTGAAAAGATGAGAGGTAACAGTGCTCCGTACACACACAGGTCCAAGAATAGCGCCTCTTCCCACCATAAAGTGAGAAACTTCGTGATTCACAGGAAATTGTGTAGACTGCAGACTGGTTGTGCCTTAGTAGTGGGAAATGAGGAGCATAATCAGACTCAAATTGAGTACTTGCTCAGGTCCTGACAAATTTTAAAAGTAAAACCCAGAAGGATGAAACTGTGTTCAAGTAACATTACTGCATATCAGAAAAAATCCCCAAAACAGGAATACAATACCATCTGCAGGAATACAAGTATTTATCAACCACAGAACTGTACTACATGAAATGTTAAAGGAAGTCCTTAAAACAGAAGGAAAATGACACTAGATAAAAATATTGATCTACACAAAGAAATAAAGCGTGCTGGAAGTGGTGGCTACATAAGTAAATATACAAGATTTTTTTCTTATGATTTAAATATCTTAAAGTTAAGTGAACCTTTAAACAAAATTAATGACAATGCCATAGGGAGTTTATACCCATAAAAATAAAATATATGACAACAATAGCACAAAGGACAGGGGAACAAAATGGGAGTATATTATTGTCAGGTTCTTACACTATATGTGAAGTGATGTAATATCACTTGAAGGTAGAATCTAAAAAGTGACAGGTGTTTAGTATCAACCAGAAAACATGCACTAAAATAACAAAAAAAGAGTCACAGCTAACACAGGAGATGAAATGGAATCCCAGAAAGAAATTTATTTAAAAGAAGGCAGATGAAGAGGATAGGGGAACAAAGTAAGATGGGAAAAATGCAGAACAAACAGGAAAATAGGAAGTTTATTAACTTAAAGATATTGATCATCACATTAAATGTAAGTAATCTGACTACCTTAAATAAAAACAGAATATGAGATTGCATTTGCTAAAAAAGCAAAATCACACTTTATGCTGCCTAAAACAAGCACACCTTAAGTATACAGAAACCACGCTAACACAAATTTTTAAAAATCTGTAATGACTATATTAATATCAAAGTAAATTTCATAGCAAAGAATATTACTGAAGACAAAGAAGTTTGTTTCATAATACTAAAGAATCAATTCAAGAGGACATACTAATCCTAAATATTTGTATACCAAATAAATGCGATTCAAAACACAGAGCTTACAAAACTCAAAGATAAATAAATAAATCCACACTTATAGTTGGAAGTTTGAATACTTTTCTCTTGATAAATGATATAAAAAGTAAATAAAAAAACAGTAAGAATATAAGTGATCTGAACAACACTCAACAAATATGACCTAATTGCCATTTATAGGATACCACACTCAACAATAAGATAGTATATATTCTTTTGAAGATCACATGGAACATTTACCCAGAAGACCATATTCTGGACCGTTGAAAATTTCTCAGTAAATTTAGAATGAATCACATTATACGAATAATGTTCCCTGGCAACAATGGAATAAAATTAGAAATGAAAAACAGAAAGATTGAAGGAAAATCTGCAACTATTTCGAACCTAACACACCCATAAATGAAAGATGAAATAAAAGTGGAAATTAGAAATTCTTTTGAACCGAATTAAAAAAAAGTCACAACATATCAAAATTTGTGAATTGCCAACAGAAAGTAGTAATGTGGAATTCATACCACTGAAAACCACTATTAGAAAAGAACAAAGGTTTCAAATCAGCATCTACCTTAAGAAACTTTAAAAAGAACAAATGAAACCAAAGTAAACAGAAAAAGGAAAAAAAAAAGATCAGAGAGAAAATCAGGGATATATAAAATAAACAAAAACAACAACAACAAAATAGAGACAAACTATTATACCAAAAGTTGCTTTTATGAAGAGCAACACGCCTGTAGTCCCAGCTACTTGGGAGGTTGAGGCAGGAGAATGGCGTAAACCCGGGAGGCGGAGCTTGCTGTGAGCCAAGATCACGCCACTGCACTCCAGCCTGGATAACAGAGCAGGACTCTGTCTCAAACAAACAAACAAACAAACAAATCTGTATTTCTACAACTAAAATAAAAATTGACATTAAAAATACTCTTTAAAATAGCATTAAAATGTGAAATAGGGATAAATCTGACAAAAGATATGGAAGACCTGTACAGTGACAACTACAAAACAGTGATGGGATTAAATCATATCTAACTAAATGTAGGGAGGTATTTTGTTCATGGGTAAGAAGATCCAGTACCGTTAAGTTGTTCTTTCTCTCCAAAGTTTTCTATAGGTTCAGTGTAATCCAAATCAAAATTTTAGCAGATTTTTTTTTAATTGATGAATTCTAAAATCCATATAGAAATACAATGGACCTAGAATAACAAAAACAACTTTGAAAACATAGAACACAGTTGGAGAACTCACACTATGTGATGTCAGTAGTTATTATAAAGCTGTAGTAAACAAGACAGTGTGGTAGCATGTCAAATTCTATAAAACAGATCAATAGAACAGAACGAAGGTTCCAGAAACAGACGCACACATATATGGGCAAATGATATTTGAAAAAGGTACTTCTGTTGTTCACTCTTGTTAAATCAAAAGAAGGAAGGAATTTTGGACTCTTATTCTTACCAGATCTGCTAAGACGTTTCAAATTTGTTCCTTCTAACCTCATTGTACTCTATAGTGAGAATGTAACATATGCATTAATACCCTTTTCTTTCTGTTTTTTAAATAAACTTTTTGTTTTACTGACTATAAAAGTAATACATGTTCTTCATAGAAAATATAAATAATTCAGAAAATTAAGAAGAATATAAGGCTCATCTATAATCCTGCCACACAAAGATAACTACTGTAATTTTTTTTTTTATTATACTTTAAGTTCTAGGGTACATGTGCACAATGTGCAGGTTTGTTACGTAGGTACACATGTGGCATGTTGGTTTGCTGCACCCATCAACTCATCATTTACATGAGGTAATTCTATTAATGCTATCCCTCCCCCAGCTCCGCCACACCCCAATAGACCCTGGTGTGTGATGTTCCCCTTGTTCCCCTCCCTGTGTTCATGTGTTCTTATTGTTCAACTCCCACTTATGAATGAGAACATGTGGTGTTTGGTTTTCTGTCCTTGCGATAGTTTGCTGAGAATGATGGTTTCCAGCTTCATCCATGTCCCTGCAAAGGACATGAACTCATCCTTTTCTTGGCTGCATAGTATTCCATGGTGTATATATGCCACATTTTCTTTATATAGTCTATTATTGTTGGACATTTGGGTTGGTTCCAAGTTTTGGTACTGTGAATAGTGCTGCAATAAATGTTAAATTGATCATACTTGTGAAAATTGGGGAAAAAAGTTGTAGAGATTATAACATAACAACATTCTTGAAACCTAAATCCACAAAAGAATCTGTTAGAACCTGAGAAACCTTCCTCATGGTCACTTGAAATGACATTCTTGCCTACCTCTTAAAAGGGTACCATTAGCCTGATCATTATGGTAAAACAAACAAACATAAACCTGTTTGTTTTCCTTTAGAGTTTTACACACAGTTTATCTTCGCTGAATTTTTGAAACATGCAAAAATGAATTAAACAGTATGTATTATTTTTGTTTCTGGTTTCTTTTGCTCAGAATTATGTTTGTGAAGTTCATTCATGTTTTTTAGGCCTCGTTTGTTAATTTGTCAGTATTGGTAAGTTATATTTTTCTAGGATATTGCTATCCATTTACATTTTCAATTTCATTGGTACAAATATCTTCATAATATGCATGTTTTGTGCTTTAGTATCTGCTGCAACTAGGTGGATATTCTAATTCCTTTCATGAATTATTTGTTTACTTTCTCTTTTTGTGATCATTCTTGTTATTTAATTAATTTTTGGATCTCTTGGAACTAACTCTAGTTTTCTTAATCCTCTATGTTGTACCTTTTTTTTTTTTTTCTTTTCCAAGCTTTTGGAGGATTTCCTTAGCTATTCTTTTTCATATCAGGAGGATATGGAATACATACACTGAAATTTGTTTAATTTTGTTTCCAATTTATTTTTAAATTTTAAAAAATGCTCATAAATTAAGCTTTTGAGAATCCTTAATCATCAAACAAACATCAGTGACAGAAGCTTTCTCTTCCTAGGATGACACAGATGCTCTACCAGCCAGGTGCTAGGCAGGGGCTTTAGCGCTGGTCTTTTGGGCTTGCTTCTCCAACATCCCTACGGGGGAGCTGGGGTAAGGATGGTGTGGAGCAACATCCCTACGGGGGAGCTGGGGTAAGGGAGTTGAGTGCTCCAGGATTCTTAGGTAGAAGGAGGGAGCTCACAATATCGTGACTACACTCACTTGGAACATGGAGCTTGAGGGAAAAGGAAATGTCAGTGTCTTGCCCTTTCCCGGGAGATTCCACAGCCCTTGACTGGGAACTGGGGGGTGAAGGGAACCTAATCTTCTTAGCCATACCCACTCAGAGTGGGGCTTTGGTCACACTGACCTGAGGGTAGGAGGCAAACATGGGTATGACTCAAGTGCCACAGACTCTCACTCCTCTTTCTGAGATTTAGTAGCTTTCCTCGAACAAATGTGGCTTCATTTGATATACGCCCTTAGTATTGCAGGACTTTCTCCTTAGTTCAGCTAAAACCGGGTTCTTGTCACATGACTAGGAAAGATGAGACTCACAGACACATAGAAGGATGAGGAGCATAATTTGTTGGGCAAAAAGAAAAAAAGAAAAAAAAACTCAGCAAAGTGAGATGGTGTCCTCCTAATAGGCCCTCCACCTCACAGATTGAATCGTAGGTCACCATACAGGAATTGAAGAGGCCTGGTCTCTCAAACTCTATCATTAGATCACCTGTCTTTACAACTAGGAATTGAAGAGGCCAGGTCTCCTGTCTCTATCTCCAATCTCGTGTCTAAATTAGGACAAAATTTCCAAAGACTTTTTTATGTGTATATTGTATATAGATATAAACCTATGACAAAAGTTATATACGTATACTAATTTTTCCAGTTATGATTGCTTCACTGGGGAGCATATCCACAGAGGCCCTCATGCTGTCATCCTGCAAGTTGTCTTTCATATTTTTTTCTTTCTGTTCATTTTTGCATTTATATTGTTGCCTACCTACTTCCTCTCAAATAAGTATATCCTTTAAAACAGAGGTCATCAAATTACTTCCTATGCGTGAAATCTGTCCCACTGTCTGATTTTTTTTTTTTTTTTTTTTTTTTTTTTGAGACGGAGTCTCGCTCTGTCTCCCAGGCTGGAGTGCAGCGGCCAGATCTCCGCTCACTGCAAGCTCCGCCTCCCGGGTTTATGCCATTCTCCTGCCTCAGTCTCCCGAGTAGCTGGGACTACAGGCACCTGCCACCACGCACGGCTAGTTTTTTTTTTTTTTTTTTTTTTTTTTTTTGTATTTTTTTTAGTAGAGACGAGGTTTCACCGTGTTAGCCAGGATGGTCTCGATCTCCTGACCTCGTGATCCGCCCGTCTCGGCCTCCTAAAGTGCTGGAATTACAGGCTTGAGCCACCGCGCCCGGCCCCACTGCCTAATTGTGTAAATATTTATTGTAGTACAGTCTTCACTATGTGATTATATATAGTCTGTGCCTGTCTTTGTCAGCTATGCATCACTACATCAGAGATAAGCAGTTGTGACAAAAGCCACATGGCCACAAAGCCAAAATATTTGCTGTCCTGCCCTGTACAGAAAAACATTTACCAACTCTGCTTTAGAGTATTCGAGTATTCATGTTCTCCATCCTTCTCTTGATTTTTTTCATCTCCTGGTTTTAGATGATATATTTTTTAGCTTTTTAGTTCTGTACATATATTTGTAATTTCTTTACAGCATTACATTTTATAATACACATATTTTATAAAAATTGTCTACTATTAATTCTTGTTATCCTTATCATATTGTCTGCTTTTTTAAAAAAAAAAAAAAAAAGGAATTTTTATTTGTTGATTAGAACATTTTTTTCCGAGAACTTTTCTTATATTAATTGTATGGATGCTACCCTCTTTGAATTCTTGCATAACTACAAATTCTTTCTTTTTCCCTGAGAGGTGAAACTATTGTAACTGGAAAGAAGGTTTTTGGGTCTCTGTACCCTACTTTGAATAGTTTATTTGTTGCTCTTCACTTTTAGTCTTCTTATAAAGGATACATCTATTGTTAAATTTTCTTTCTCTGTTAAGATATTTATCCTCTACTAATAAGATCATTGTCTTTAGTCTCGGAATTCAAAAATATCACTATTGAAAATTATTAATATTAAAATTGAATTTTAATTTTGTTATTCAATATTGATATTGAATTTGGTTTTCTTTTAGTCTTTCCCAGGCCTTACAGAAGTCCTCCAGTCTGCAGACTCAATTACTTATTTACATAACGAACGCTTTTCTCTACTAATTGAGCCAATCTTTCTCTCTAATTTTCTGTTTTATGGAAAGCCTATGTGCTCTGTGTTACAACTCATGTAAATGTACATCAAATTGCTATCTTTTGATCATTTTTTCATATCTTTTTGGTTTTGCTATGAATATTAAGGTATTTCTTCCACAAGAAATTCCAGAAGATTAAATTGGTTCTTAGTAGTTACCCACAAACTTCTACTCTGTGTATTAAATTTTAAAATTCAATAGGCTAGGCTTAATGGACCATGTCTTCAATCCCAGCGCTTTGGGAGCCCAAGGTCAACAGATCTCTCAAGTCCAAGAATTCAACACTACCCTGGGCAACATGGAAAAACCTCTATCTTTACCAAATAAAAAATAAAAATATATATATTTTTAAATATATATATATAATATATATAAAATCAAAATTCTTGATACAGGTTCTTAAAAATATTTTATCTGTTAATTTAATCTCTTTGAAAATCTCTTTATTATTCTTTGTATTTAAATTTCCCATGTGGATTTCCAAGTTCTACTTCAGTGGGAAATCCTACTCTTTATACTCAGCTTCACCTTTTTCTTGGTGACCTGCGTTCACCTAAGTTCAGCAGTACTCAACATTGGCTGCACATTGGAATCACCTGTGGTGTTTTTGAAATTACACTTTACCGTCTTCCAAAAGGGCCTGTAGAGCACGAAATTGTCCCGGTGAGATGCCCTTCAATGAGCTGCCAAGGTTGAGTTCTACTACTTGACTTGGTTGCTTGATTACGGTTTGGTACACTCTCTAACCTTGTCTCTCTTATCTGTTAACCGAACAACAATTATGACACTGGAAGCTAGGACATAAATATTGGATCAAAAGTTAGAAGACTAATGCTGAGATATTGCATAGCCATAAATTGAAAAGCTCCCCAAATCATAATTACTCTTAGATCATAAACCTGAAAAATTGACTTTTTAAACAATTAAAATATAACTCATACAATGCACAGTAAATTTATTTTCATTTTATAGATGCTGTATCAGTATCTTAAAAAAAATAAATACATATAGGGCCTAAACTCTATCCCAAGCAGCATGGAGGTATGGGGGCAAGCAAGATAGGGTGGGAAAAATGTCCTCAGATGCCCTCCATATTTTCTTGGGCAAGTGTTAGTTTTCCTCTACTTATGTGTCTTTTTTCTGTGTAAATCATAACTATTTGAAATATTTTCAAATTAAGAATCGGGGGGTTTAAAATAATTTGTTAACATTAACTTCTCTCTAAGTATTTGAGTCCATGTTGCCCAAATAACCTCTGCCTCTAATATACTCTACAATTCTAGTTGGCTTATCCAAAGAGAATTTCACTGTTAATATGCATCTTGAGGTAAATCATTTTCCTCTTCCATTCTACTCTGAACTTTGTCTCATTGAACTAAAATAAAACTACTAATTTTAACAATTATTCATATACTTTTTTCTATAATTGTGCAGTTCGTGACCACATGTCTTGATAATGCAAGTTACATGATATTGGAGTCAGCACCTTATTGTTCTTTATAATCCCTTTGAACCCTGGCATTATGTTAGACAAATGACATATATTAATATGACATTTTTATCCTTAAACTAGTTGTATGGATATACTGTAAGAAAATGAAAACATTATAGAAGCATAAAACTCAGAAAGTTTACTGTATTCCCATTCTTCAAAGGAATAATTTATAAACAATTAAACATACTAATTTACAGTTAGTTTCTGTTGGTATGCTGTCTTCTATTGAATATATCATTTACTTTTTAGAAATGAGATCATTCTATAAATACTCTTCAGCAGTTTGCTGTCTGTCACCAACAAAAATCTTAAGCATTTTTGATGTTCGTATACATTTTTGTAATTAATTTATTATAAGAGTTAAATAATTTCATTGCTATTTTTGATTTAATAGAAATATCCTTATACTATGAGGCTTAAGTGAAATTTACAATTCTATATACAAACAGGGTGTTTAACATTATACATTTAATATAAAGATAGACAAATATTGGGGAAAGTGTAGTGTCATATTTTAGGGTTAAAGCTGAGCTATATATGAAAATTTTTCCTTCTGAACACCTGTTTTCTTCATCCTCCTCCTTAGAATGTTTCTCCGCTCCCCTTTATGGTACCTGAACTGATTAAAAACGAGCTGCATTTGCTTTCTTTATTGGAATACAGTCCTCACATGACAAGACTAGTGAAAGAGAACATGATTTCCCGGGGAAGAAAGCACGGACTATTGCATAGGTCTAGCTTCAGTCCAGGCTTAAGAGTAGAAATAATTTTCTTTTATATTTGTAGCCTGATTAGCTTAGCTCTCTAGAGCATTAAAACACAGATTCAGGAATAAATAAGGCTGAAAATCAACAGCTCAGGCATATATGATACTCTGCTATCTCCCTAAAAACTTAATTAGAAATTAAATTAATTATTGGAGGTTGACCTCATATATTTACATCTTCTCAATTTAATAATAAAATAAAACAGTTTATATTCCCAAGGACAAAGAGAACTGAAGGAAAGGCCACAGTGGATCTGATATTTCAACCAAATTTGAAGACTAAAAGGGAAGTAGAAGAGCGGTAAACTGATTTAGGAAGCAAAGTTATTATCCGAGTGACTGCAGTGTGGAATGCCAATGAGCTAAAAGTCGATTGTGTCACGGAGCCTTCTATAGTCTTATGGGAAGAAACTGAGTACGGCAAAGGCTGGGATTGGAAAGAAAGACTGACCAAAGACTTGCAGTTAGAATCTCCAGATACTGTTTATCATTGGGAGTCATCCAGCAATACCCATTTTCTACATGGTAGAGAATACGGTATAGTCTGTGAGTAATTTGAATGTGAGATACTTCAGATGCAGAATCACGAGCCACTCTGGAAATCTGGAGTAAGTTACCTGTTGAAAACTGAAGGATTGATTAAAAACCTATGCATCAACGGTGGCATATTTACCTCGTCCTGGGTCCAGCTTTTGCAAAGCAAATAGTTAGGTTTATACCCTATAAACAAGAAAGAGGCAAAAGAAATTCCCAGGTACACAAAAAGGCACCAGCTCAAGGCACTGACAAGTTTATTGTGATCCTTGAGGATTTAATTCTGTAAGAAGATCTCCATGTATGAACCGGAGAAGTGTGAAGAACACTAAATAGCTATATATTTGGTGGGTGTACCTTTGGCAACATTTTTGACACATATATGGCCGATCTATTAGAGCATTTGGAATAAAATAAAAGTAGAAACCTTATTTAGAAAAAATAAAAAGAAATAACTGCAAGAAGAAACAAACAATTTAAAGGGGTTAATTTTGAGAATTGAGGTTGAAGTAGATATAGAGGCATCGGCAAGTTGTTTTTCATTGTAAGTATTTTTAGGCATTATTTTATCTTTTTTGATTATGGGCTTACACTACTTTAACAAAGTACTTTTAAAAATAATATTTAGGAATTCAGAGATAAGACAAACAATTAGTTTACCAATTGTTGCCTTCAGTTGTTTGCTTCATTTATAGCTTGCCTTTGTTGATATTCATAAAATCATGCATATTTAAATACCTATATGATTGAGTTAATTATGTGAATAAGACATATTATCGGGAAAATATGAAACCTTTTTTATAACATTTACATAACAGGACTTTGGACAATAGAAAAAAGTTGAAAGATAATAAAAGTAATAAGTTAAAATACTTTTGGTGAAAGTGAAAGAAGTTAAAACAGGTAAAGTTGCTTTTTTAAAGATAGGATCTTGCTCTCTTGCCCAGGCCAGACTGCAGTGGCACACTCATAGCTTATTGCAGCCCCAAACTGCTGGGCTGAAGTGATCCTCCAGCTTCAGCTTCCCAAGTAGCTGTGACTACAGGCACAGGCCACCAAACCTGGCTAATTTTTAAACACTTTTGTTTTGGTAGAGATGAGGGCCTTGTTATATTGCTTAGGCTGGTCTCAAACACCCAGCCTCCAGTGATCCTCTCCCCTCAGTCCCTGAAAGTGTTGGGATTATAGGTTTGACCCACTGCACCTGGCCTAAAGTTGCTTTTAAAGAAGTGGATGTCTGTAACAGAGTAGAAGCAGAATAAAGAACAGCGAAGAAACGGAAACCTTAAATCATGAATAATTTGAATATTTAGGTTTTCAAATACACTATAATCTGTAGTGGGTGCTACATAGAAAAAACGTAAATTTGTAACTCTCAAATAAAAACAGTAATACATGTTGTTAAAAATATTGTCCTGGAAGCATAATTTATCTTGTACCTTCTGGCCGAAACAGGCAAGGTATTCATCAAGACTGTTTTAAACGACATTTACCAGCCTACCACAGTTATGGGGGAGGAGGTTATATGACCAAGTTTTAGACAACAAAAAGTGATCAGAAAGTATGTGCTTTACTTCCAGTCTGTCCATAAAATCTTCCATATGTTTTCCTCTAAACTCTTTTTAATTTCTTTTGTTTGATACTAATGATCACTGAACTCTTGGAAGCCCTTCGTAATAGATGGCAGAACTCCAAATGAAGGAAACCTGAATACAAATATCACCATTGCTTTGAGAAACATCAATCAGAGACGTTTGTTTTTACTCTGTATGGTCAAAAAAATAAATTTCCATCCCATTTGAGCCATTACACAGTTTTTGGCCTGTGTGTTACAATAACAAATATAATTTAACGAATACGTTCCATATATAAAATGAGTGATATGTACCAGCAGGTAAAAAAGTGATGTCAAAATAGGCAAAGGACTCTCTCCAATTGAGATCTCCAGTGGAAGAGTATGCAAGAACACTGAAGGAGAAGAGGGTGTGCTCTCAATTTGCCAAAAATAATCCAATTAAGCCACTAAGAAACATTATGAAAAGGGAGATTTCTGAATTAAACATGATTTTTAAAAATGTATAATGGCAAATTGTTCTCAATAATGGTTGCAGCATGTAATATTCTTACCTGGAATTATAATATTATGTGATTGGTCTTTCCTCCCCTTAACTTTACTAGTTCTTTGTTAGTTTTTCCTCTTCTGGTGCTTATTATCTTTTTCTTATGAATGCATAAGGATATTTTGTATGGTAAGGAATTATATTAGTACATGTTTTATATATATTATAATATATATAATATACATAGTAGCTACTCAATGTATGCCAGAGATTTCTATATATTATATATGTTATATATATACAATATATATTATATTATATATGTATATGTTCTTTTTTTTTTTTTTTGAGACAGGGCCTTACTCTGTCACCCAGGCTGGAGTGCAATGGCATGATAATGGCTCACTGCAGGCTTGACTTCCCAGGCTCAAGTAATCCTCTTACCTCAGCCTCCCAAGTAGCTGAAACTACAGGCAAGCACCACCATGCCTGGCTAATTTTTAAAAAATTATTTGTAGAAACAGGGTCTCTTTGTGTTGCCCAGGCTGGTCTAGAACTCCTGGCCTCAGGAGATTGTCCCATCTCAGCCTCCCTAAGTGCGAGGATTACAGGTGTGAGCCACTATGCCTGGACTACATTTCCTAACACTATTCAAAAATCCGATTTTTATTTAATACTCAGCATTTGAACAACCATCTTTAGAGTAACATATTAACCTTCCATGGCCCTGGATTTTCTTGCTATAGAAAAGAAGTGCCCTTCAGTGCCCTTCAGAATGTCTGTGTATGATCATTTACACCAACCATCAACGTGAGCTGGCATTGTCAAAGCATTCATATATGCAAACATCCATGAGAACACACTTTTAGAAATCCAACCTCGAACCAATTTGAGAAAATATCATACGCGGAATTAATCTCTGGCACACATTGAGTAGCTATGACTTTTAAAAAATATATATTTATTTATTTAGAGTCTCATTCTGTTGCTCAGACTGGAGTGCAGTGGTACAATCTTGGCTCACTGCAGCCTCCCCTTCCTGCGTTCAAGCAATTCTCCTGCTTCAGCCACCTGAGTACCTGGGATTACAGGCACGCACCGCCATGCTCGACTAACTTTTGTATTTTTAGTAGAGACAGGGTTTCACCATCTTGGCCAGCTGGTCTTGAACTCCTGGCTTCTAGTGATCCACCCCCCTTGGCTCCCAAAGTGCTGGGATTAAAGGCATGAGCCACCCTACCCAGCCAGCTATGCCTTTTTAATAACCTTGAAATTGAAAATAATTATTACTTACAGGCATCCTGAGTACCTTTCACACATTTTTGTTTTTGAAATTGGACATGATAAGTAGAAAAAGGTAGTTTAAAATTAATCGTATCTAATTAACAACTAATGTAGCTTTAAGCCTCTTACAATCTTATGTGGGGTTAGTATTATAATTTCTATGTTTGTAGTCCTCTTAATTTTCTAAGTGTTTCTGTAATTACGATTCCACTTGATTCTCATAGCAGCCTAATAAAAAGAGATTATTGCTTCTAATTTATAGATTAGATTAAGGAAATGAGGTTTATTTTTCTAAGTTAATATAACCAAGTGAATCTTTATGTCAAACCACTGTCTCCTTCTCTTTTCTCTTCAAAGATCATTTTCATCAATGTTACTTCATAAATGTTCTTCAGAACATAGTTTCCACAAGATAATCTATAATAAAATGTTCAGTGTTATTTAGAGAAAATATGCCTAAAACGCTAAAAGTATAAGAAATTCTACTATAATTAGAATGTATATATATTGATTTTCTTTGAATAGAATTCTCCAAAATGATTCTATTACAGAACTTACTTTTCATGTAATACCTATTTATATTTTAGGAATAGAACTTCAAATCGAAAACTTACAGAATTCTGAATGCTTTTATTTCAATAGATTTTGTTCCTCTTTAAGTGCTGTGGATCATTTCTAAATATCAGAAAATAAAATCTCCCTAGATATGCACTCTTGTAATATAATATACTTACTCTTAATAACTATTGATCTTGGATAGTTCTAACGTGTCTCCATCTTATGTAGAATTTTACTCTAAATTTAACTGCAGGCTTGGCAATTATTTGTGTAAAATAAATTAGCAAATATTCACAGTTATCTTCATTTAGCTATTCTTGTTTTTAAAAATGTTTTATCATGTAGCACGTGTTTGGTAAGCACCTGGAGGTAAATAGTGAACAAAAGATACACAAACCATGCACTTTAGAGTCATAAATATTGTGTAGGAACAGATATGGATTGCTCACAGTTATTGCTTCCTAAGGACCAATGGGTATTCTATATACTTAATTTTTATATTATTCTATTCTATATACTTTATATATATTTTGAGTTAAATTTAGTATATATTTTATATTATACTTATTCTATATATTTAATTTTCAAACTAGTTAGTTATGTTTTATTCTTATGCTCTGTAAAGGAAAGATCCCAAAGGTTAAATAATTTTTGGACAAGGTCACAGAGACAGGTAATGGCAGAACCAATATTTGAGGCCAGCATATGTTTCTGAATATTAGTAAATGCTACAAATAATTGGATGAACAATATTTAAGAATTTTAGCAACTGAACATACAGATAAAAAACATATTTACACAATTTATATTTGACAATTCTAACCTAAAACATAGCCAGAGGGTCTCTACAGGGTAAAACAGAGTTTCATGGTATCCCCGTTTTATTCAGAAAGAACTGTAAATTCTACTTATAGTTCTGTTTTTATAACATTAATAACACTGGTGTCATCCTGTGGCACTAAAATAGTAATAAAAGCTGTAATATTCTGGAAGTAAAAGATGGTTATAAACAGTTATATGTGTTGTAAAGGAAAGAACAGGGTGCTATGACAGTTTATAATAGGGGTCAGCTAATCCATCCATGGACTATGTCAGTAGAGTAGCAATTTGATATGTGATTAAGATTTAACTGGGTCCGGAGATGGGGCAAGCATTCCACCAAGAGGAACCAAAAGAGCAAAACCTCTGTGACAGGAATGAAGGAACATGGTGTGTTCAAGGAACTGAATGAAGATTGGGAGGTAAAGCATAGTGAGGAAAAGGCAAATTAGTTTGAAATGAGTAACAAGAGGGTCTGCGTAAACACATTGAGAGAAACTCCCTAAAATAAAATATTTATTCAGGAATGGACATTGCAATGGGAATACATGTGCCATAGTAAACCATGTGCATATTCAGGAAGGTAAAGAAAAACAAAGGTTTTTAAAGGACAAATGAGGAGAATTATAAAGTTTTTTGAGATAATTATTCTTGACTTCAAGGATCAAGAGCATAGGTGGCACCAGTTCAAGGTTTGTTAGGCAGGTGTTGGGCAGATGTTCTTGCTGAAGTATTTCTTTTTGTGCAGGTTGAGATGGTCTTTGTACAAGGTCTTAGTTTTGGTAAAATGTTTTATGATAATTCTTGTTGTCAGGCATTTCTGCATGTAAACCATTCACTTCATAGCCTTCCCTGGCAACGTTTGTCACGGTTTTTTAAACAGCGGTGACTCTACTTTGATTCTGACAACGTTCACAAGAGAAAGAAGGGATCTCCTCCAGGCAAGTCTTTCGGACCATGAATTTAGCTATGATACCAAATGCAACAAGATGTGATTGCAGAGTTTAAAACTGTATAACATAATCAGCTACATTTCATGAAAGATCATCCTGGCTGCTATGTAGCAAATGAATCCGGAGAGACCCAAGGCAGGAAATGCAAGCCAAGTTGGTGGTCAGCTCGAAATTTAAAGGAAAGACCATACTAATCTGTGCAGTAGATGGTGTTGATAAAAGAGGGTAGAGATGGCTCAATGCAGAATATATCCTGGATGTATATTTTCATGTAGAAGGAGGAAGGAAAATGATGTGTCAAGATTTCTAGCATTTTAACCAGATATAAGGAGTAGAATTTACTCTATGAGAACACCACGGGAGTGAAACATTTGTGATGAGAGAAAGAAAAAGTTTGGATTTTCTAAGTATGAGAAAAATATATAACATATATAGGAATATATAAGTAAAGCATCTAAATATAGACACTTGAAAGGAGAGCTCTGGGCTTGATGTGAAATTTGAGAAATATCTGCATTTGGTTATTTTTGTAAAGAGTTGGGAGTAAATGAGATTGGTGTGTACAGAGACAGTACAGAAGAGTAAAGCACAGGTAAGAATCTATGAAATATTAACTTAGTTTCATGTAGGCACTGATAAGGGTGGCCAAAAGTTGAATGTCAGAAAAGTATTAACTTTGATTAAATGCTGTTAAGAGGTCAATAATGTCCATTAAATTTAACAGTGGGTAGCATACTAGTGACTTCCTGCGAAGACATTTTATGTAATGTTGTAATAGTAATCATACCACATTGAGTTAAAGAGCACATTGATTGGTGGAGAAAGACTGAAAGACAGAGAGGAGGAAACTCTCCATCTGAGTGAGAACATTGTCTATTCAAAGGTAGTAAGAGCTAGAACATATCTGGGGTATCTTGCAAGGTCAAAAAATGGTATTGTTTCTTTGGATTTTATGCTTCATTTATTTTTTAATTTATATTTATTACTTTGAACATACAGAAGAAAATAGGCAATTATAACCTGTATCTAAGTACCCTATACTGGAATAAAAGAAATGCTAAAATTTACTTCTGATACACTTTTCTGTTAAAAAAAAAAAAATTCTAAATTTCCATTTCACCTCATATTTTTCCTTCTTTTCTCCAAAGAGGCAGTACCTTACATAAAGTATGTGTGAATGTGAATCAAAAACACAAGTTTTGCATTTTTAGTTTACATGAGCTTTAAAATAAATAATATAGAATTTTGTTGTATGCTTTGCCATTTATAAAAACTGTCATATTCACAGTCACACATTGAGAATGTGTGTGTGTGTGTGTGTGTGAATTTACTCTATACAGTTGACCCTTGGGCAACATGGGTTTGAGCTATGAGGTTCACTTATAAAAATAAAGTGACTTATAAAAATAAAGTGTTTGCCCCATGATATGTTTTGGCTCTGTTTCCCCATCCAAATCTCATCTGGAATTGTAATCCTTAAATGTCGAGGGAGGGGCCTGCAATCACCACGTGTTGAGAAAGGGCAATGATTGAATCACTGGGGTGGTTCCCTCAGGCTGTTCTTACGATAGTGAGTCCTTGTGATATCTGATGGTTTGTAAGTGTTTGGAAGTTTCTCCTTCTCACTCTTTTGCCTGTCACCTTGCGAAGAAGGTGAGGAAGGTGCCTGCTTCTGCTTCCTCCATGATTGTAAGTTTTCTGAGGCCTCGCCAGCAATAGGGAACTGTGAGTCAATTAAACCTCCTTTGTTTATAAATTACCCAGTCTCAGGGAAGTTCTTTATAGCAGTGTGAAGACAGACCAATGAACCCTGTATCCACAGGTTTCACATCTGCCATCAAACACTGATAGAAAATACAGTATTAGCAGGATGCAAAACCTGCCTATATGGAGAACCAACCATTTAGATACAGGTTCTTTAAGGGGGCCTGTGGACATTGATTAGATATGAATTTTGGGATATGCAAGTGTTCTGAGACCAGTTTTCCATTTACAAAGAAGGATGATTTTATATGGATTATGTATAGCTTTCCCAAGACTTAATTTTAATTTGGTTTTAAAATAATAAATGTTTATGTTAAATCATCAACATCATTATAATCATAAGCAGTACTTATACAATACTTACCATGTAGTAACAAGCACTGCTCTAAGTACTTTGCATATATTAATACATTTATTTTTAATATCAACTCTAAGAAGTTTATACTATTTATAGTATAAATTAATATCATTTTAGATGAGGAAATAGAGGCACTAAACTTTAAATCTCATCCTTGTTTTGCAGATGATAAATGATGAAGTCTGGATTTCAATGAGAAAGTCTAGCTCAGAATTAGTGCTGAGTCCTCTACTACAACGGCTCACAACTTCACTTACTACTAAAACTTCATTTACTTTATTTTCTCATACATGGAAATGGAAGTACATCCAGCAAGTAATCTGGAAGAAGTGGACTAATATCAGAATGAGAAAAGAAATGAACTATGGTTTTAAAACAACTGAGGAAATTATTCTGAGTTGTTGATTGTGCAGAACCACATAGAATTATCAGGGACTCCTGACCATTTCTCAGTGTGTCTTCATGATGAAAACAGGTTTTTAAGTGATACTGAGCTTGGGTTGAGAACCAGGGAAGTTCTGTTCTCTAGTTTTCCTCAAAAGGAAAGAACAAACAAATGAGTTTTTAAAAGCTTTTCTTGGATAACAATGTCACCATCAGTAATGAAAAGGGCCACTTCACAGCATGAAATTAGGTTCTTTCCATTAGACAGCAGGTTACATAGTTCAGTTAATGTCACTAGTAGCTGCTTGCCAGTTAAGGGGCTTTTTTGTTCCTAAGAAATCTGTGCTAAGACAAGTTTGTATTTTTTTCGTTCTCCATCTTGCCAAAGAGCTTCAGCTAAGTTTCTACATGCTTTAATGTATAAATTAGGAACTTAAATTAGTCTTGCCAAGTATATCTATGGTTTCTTTCCACCAATCTGAAACTTTGTTGTGATGTTCCAAAAATCTTAAAGAAACAAGACTATCACATAAGAATGCTGGTGTTTATTTAAAGAACATGATTACCATTTTACTTTTTTGTTTCTTTAAAAAACTTTTTAAAGCATTATTCCAATTAAGAAAATGTATGCCAAACAACCTGTTTCATGTATAGTGAAGAGAAGACACTGTCAAAAAAGGCAAGTATTTTCACTTTCACACCCATATATTCACTCCTACCTGAAGCTTAAATGGGAGCTCTAACATGGGCAGAATGTTGTTCTGAATGCAGTTCCTGCTTTTGCATTTAAGGACTAACAACATTCTGAGAATGTTTCGAAGCTGGGGAACTCGTTAAACAAAATAACAAAAATAATAGCAAATAAAAAATGGTAATCATATTAATAACAGAGGTTGCATTCCAAAGAGGTGTTTTTGCATGCTTTGACTTTTATACTAGGAAAATTGAGACATGGCAATACATTTCCCATTGATAAAAACCATAAACATTTTACTCTGTAAAGTTATTCAGTTCAATCAGTGAAGCATGCACCTTAATCAAGTACAGTGAATGGGGAAAAACACACAAATTGCAACAGTAAAGTTTGTTTCTTGAGTTGTAGAGCAATCTAAAATTATGAACAAACCAGACATCTATGAAATTATGCAACATTTTAATCAATTGTGCCCTGAAATGCCTTGTTAAGAGAGTAGACAAATCATTAAAATCTGGAACTCATTTATAGACTAGTTCATATTGATCCTTACATTAATGTTCTTGATTACCAGTGGGTAAATACACATCAAAATTCATCCTATTTATTTCTAACTTTTTATCTACTAAAAATCCCAACCAAAGAACCATGCCAATAAATTATCATATATATGAGATATATATATCTCATATATATATATATGAGATATATATATCTCATATATATATATATATAAAAACACATACAAACACACACACACACACCCCAATATCTACATTTCCTTAAAAAGAAAGAATAAATGATAAATGAATGGATTTAAAATAACTCTTCCTGGGTAATGATGTCAGCCTCGGTGATGAACATACATATATATAACTTTTCACAAACCTCATACATCCCAGAGTTCATCATTAACTACCCCTGGGACCCAGGGAACATGTGAAAAGATGTTCAAGTAAAGGCTGACTAAGTTTGACTGTAGCCTTGAATTCTGCAAATATTCCATGAATCAGGAGAAAAATAAACTAATTCTGCGTTTTCTAGCTGTGTAACTACACACAATTTCCGGATCCTATTCTTAAGCTAGACCTACAAAAGATACGACCTCATCAATTGGCAAAAGGATTCGAGGTTGTCTCAAGTTCTTTCCTTTCCTTTTTTTTATGGTTGGGAAATGAGGCTCTCCATTTTTTTTACATGATGCACTTAAGGGAGTTGAGACTTCTTCCTATTATAATGTAAATTCAATAATTTTATCTAATCATAGACTTTATAATAGAATAATTATAAATGTGAGGTGAAAAAGCATGACTCTTCCTTTGCTGTGTCTTGCTGTTTATTGTTCCTCCATCCCAGCTAACATTTTATATTACTATTGTCACTGTTCTTTTATTTCTAATTCTTCACATTTCCAATTTAGATGATCACAGATTACTCTCCCATACTCTCCCATATCTCCCATGATTCATTATACAAGTACATAATTCACAAATATATACACCCACATGCATAAACACACACTTTTCGTGGCGGATTAGCTTCCAAAAATGTCAACAATATGATTAGAGCTATGAATCACAAAGTATGTAGAAGGGCCTTTAATTTTAATGTAACATGCTTTGTAGGTTGTCGTTTGGTGCCAAGCCACCCACAGGCCCTCATTCAAAAAGTACAAAAGCAAGGTAGAAATATAAAAAAGAAGTAAAAGTACAATGATGTAAAAACAACAGTGTGAGGATGTGGAAACGGGGTGGGGGGAATAAACAAAAATGTGTAAAACCATATCTGAAACACTTTGTACAATATATAGACTCAAACTTTTGTCAACCTATGATACGTCATGGTGCTTGATTACCAATGGGTAACTACACATCAAAATTCATCCTATTTATTTCTAACTTTATATCTACTTAAAATTCCAACCAAAGAACCATGCCAATAAATTATCATATATATGATATTATCATATATAGGATGTCATATATATGATAGAAAGGCAAGACTCCTTAAGTCTTGCCTTTCTAAATGTTATAGCAATGAAATTTCTACGTATCAATAGTCAAATCAATTTGAGCTTTATAGGATGACCTCGTGTTCAGCAGCAAGCTAGTGTTCTGGAAATATATGAAAATAAAGCACCACTTCACTTATTTTTAAATATTGAAGGTAGAATGAGATGGTATAGATGGTGAAAAGTCAGTCCAATAACCTTCCTGGCTTTCCTGGATATAAATCACAGTTTTCTCTAATATTGAGTAATGAATTGTTAGGTATCTTAAAACAAGCATTGTATATGGAACAGAAAAGTTTCTTGCTGTCATTTATACTGTGTGTCAGGTCCTGTGGATTTGCAACGGGTGATCTAAAGAAGCATAATCTATCAGAAAAATATATCTATAAAAAAATGGAGGGACATGGTGAAAAATGTAATTGAATACTTGTAAGAAAATTATTATCTTGAACTAAAGGCTTTTAGAGAAATTTAGTTTGGATCACTAGACATATTTTGACCACACTGATGAGGTATCTGATTTAACTCACGTAATGTTAATAATATTTGCAAAGACTCAAATTAAAAAGTTGTTTGGTAAGTTAAAAGAATGGATATTTGATTAGTGTGGCTGGACTTTCATTATAGTTAGAAATAATGTGCAGAAGCTGATTATGAGCAATTCTGTAAGTCATATCCAAAGCCCTAAAATTGGGAGAAAAATCATGCATTCAAGATTCTGTTCCCCTATAAGTACATGATCTAGTGTATAAACTAATTTCCTATATTAGTTTAAGACAGTTTATTCTTATTATTCACTTTAGGTAAGTTTTTATTGTGGATATACATCCACTGTTATCAAACTTCTGTTATCTATCTAACCATCAGTTGTTTACTTTTTTGCCTTTAATGGTTTACCGTAATGAATGGAGTTGATAGGTTTTCTAATGTTGAATCACTCTTCAATTTCTGGTCATGATGTATTCTTCTGCTCACCTGGAGTAAGTATTCTAATGTATTGTTTTGGATGCTTATATCTACAGGGTGACTGAGAGTGCTATTTTTTTCTCTAATATCTATTTTATCATTATCGATTCAGTAATAAAACCTAACACTTTAGCTGAGGATGACGCATAGGTGGAGACTGCATCTCTCACCCTTCTATGTAACTAATATTGGTCCGGTGACTGTGCTTTAGCAAATGATAGATGAGAAGAGGTATGTGCATACAGGTTATGGCCTTTGAAGAAAGCTGCTCACTCTTCCTGACTTTATTCCTAATTCTCCTACTTTGGAATTTGGATATAGTCATAGTAATCTCATTGTGGTTTTGATTTGCATTTCTCTGATGGCCAGTGATGACGAGCATTTTTTCATGTGTCTTTTGGCTGTATGAATGTCTTCTTTTGAGAAATGTCTGTTCACATCCTTTGCCCACTTTTTGATGGGGTTGTTTGTTTTTTTCTTGTAAATTTGTTTGAGTTCTTTGTAGGTTCTGGATATTAGCCCTTTGTCAGATGAGTAGATTGCAAAAATTTTCTCCCATTCTGTAGGTTGCCTGTTCACTCTGATGGTTGTTTCTTTTGCTGTACAGAAGCTCCTTAGTTTAATTAGATCCCATTTGTCAATTTTGGCTTTTGTTGCTGTTGCTTTTGGTGTTTTAGACATGAAGTCCTTGCCCATGCCTATGTCCTGAATGGTATTACCTAGGTTTTCTTCTAGGGTTTTTATGGTTTTAGGTCTAACATTTAAGTCTCTTATCCATCTTGAATTAATTTTCGTATAAGGAGTAAGGAAAGGATCCAGTTTCAGCTTTCTACTTATGGCTAGCCAATTTTCCCAGCACCATTTATTAAATAGGGAATCCTTTCCCCATTTCTTGTTTCTCTCAGGTTTGTCAAAGATCAGATGGCTGTAGATGTGTGGTGTTATTTCTGAGGACTTTGTTCTGTTCCATTGGTCTATATCTCTGTTTTGGTACCAGTACCATGCTGTTTTGGTTACTGTAGCCTTGTAGTATAGTTTGAAGTCAGGTAGTGTGATGCCTCCAGCTTTGTTCTTTTGACTTAGGATTGTCTTGGAGATGTGGGCTCTTTTTTGGTTCCATATGAACTTTAAAGCAGTTTTTTCCAATTCTGTGAAGAAACTCATTGGTAGCTTGATGGGGATGGCATTGAATCTATAGATTGCCTTGGGAAGTATGGCCATTTTCACGATATTGATTCTTTCTATCCATGAGCATGGTATGTTCTTCCATTTGTTTGTGTTCTCTGTGTCCTCTTTTATTTCACTGAGCAGTGGTTTGTAGTTCTCCTTGAAGAGGTTCTTTACATCCCTTGTAAGTTGGATTCCTAGATATTTTATTCACTTTGAAGCGATTGTGAATGGAAGTTCATTCATAATTTGGCTCTCTGTTTGTCTGTTACTGGTGTATAAGAATGCTTGTGATTTTTGCACATTTATTTTGTATCCTGAGACTTTGTTGAAGTTGCTTATCAGCTTAAGGAGATTTTGGGCTGAGACAATGGGGTTTTCTAAATATACAATCATGTCATCTGCGAAGAGGGACAATTTGACTTCTTCTTTTCCTAACTGAATCCCCTTGATTTCTTTCTCTTGCCTGATTGCCCTAGCCAGAACTTCCAACACTATGTTGAATAGGAGTGGTGAGAGAGGGCATCCCTGTCTTGTGCCAGTTTTCAAAGGGAATTTTTCCAGTTTTTGCCCATTCCGTATGATATTGGCTGTGGGTTTGTCATCAATAGCTCTTATTATTGTAAGATAAGTTCCATCAATACCAAATTTATTGAGCGTTTTTAGCATGAAGGGCTGTTGAATTTTGTCAAAAGCCTTTTCTGCATCTATTGAGATAATCATGTGGTTCTTGTCTTTGGTTCTGTTTATATGTTGGATTACATTTATTGATTTGCATATGTTGAACCAGCCTTGCATCCCAGGGATGAAGACCAGTTGATCATGGTGGATAAGCTTTTTGATGTGCTGCTGGATCTGGTTTGCCAGTATTTTATTGAGGATTTTTTGTTGTTGTTGTTACTTAGTTTTTATTTCATAATCATAAACTTAACTCTGCAATCCAGCTAGGCATGGGAGAGAACAAGGAAAACATGGAACCCAAAGGGAACTGCAGCAAGAGCACAAAGATTCTAGGATACTGCGAGCAAATGGGGTGGAGGGGTGCTCTCCTGAGCTACAGAAGGAATGGTCTGGTGGTTAAGATAAAACACAAGTCAAACTTACTCGAGTTGTCCACAGTCAGCAATGGTGATCTTCTTGCTGGTCTTGACATTCCTGGACCCAAAGCACTCCATGGCCTCCACAATATTCATGCCTTCTTTCACTTTGCCAAAGACCACATGCTTGCCATCCAACCACTCAGTCTTGGCAGTGCAGATGAAAAACTGGGAACCATTTGTGTTGGGTCCAGCATTTGCCATGGACAAGATGCCAGGACCTGTATGCTTTAGGATGAAGTTCTCATCTTCAAATTTCTCCCCATAGATGGACTTGCCACCACTGCCATTATGGTGTGTGAAGTCACCACCCTGATACATAAACCCTGGAATAATTCTGTGAAAGCAGGAACCATTATAACCAAATCCTTTCTCTCCAGTGCTCAGAGCATGAAAATTTTCTATTGTCTTTGGAACCTTGTCTGCAAACAGCTCGAAGGAGGCACGGCCCAAGGGCTCGCCGTCGACGGCAATGTCGAAGAACACAGTAGGGTTGACCATGGCTAGTAGTACAGAACTTTCCTTGGCGGCACCATCTGCAAAGCCTTATTGAGGATTTTTGCATCAATGTTCATCAGGGATATTGGTCTAAAATTCTCCTTTTTTGTTGTGTCTCTGCCAGGCTTTGGTATCGGGATGATGTTGGCCTCATAAAATGAGTTAGGGAGGATTCCCTCTTTTTCTATTGATCGGAATAGTTTCAGAAGGAATGGTACCAGCTCCTCCTTATACCTCTGGTAGAATTCAGCTGTGAATCCATCTGGTCCTGGACTTTTTTTGGTTGGTAGGCTATTAATTATTGCCTCAATTTCAGAGCCTGCTGTTGGTCTATTCAGAGATTCAACTTCTTCCTGGTTTAGTCTTGGAAGAGTGTAAGTGTCCAGGAAATTATCCATTTCTTCTAGATTTTCTAGTTTATTTGCGTAGAGGTGTTTATAGTATTCTCTGATGGTAGTTTGTATTTCTGTGGGGTCGGTGATGATATCCCCTTTATCATTTTTTATTGTGTCTATTTGATTCTTCTCTCTTTTCTTCTTTATTAGTCTTGCTAGCAGTCTGTCAGTTTTGTTGATCTTTTCAAAAAACCAACTCCTGGATTCATTGATTTTTTGGAGGGTTTTTTGTGTCTCTATCTCCTTCAGTTCTGCTCTGATCTTAGTTATTTCTTGCCTTCTGCTAGCTTTCGAATGTGTTTGCTCTTGCTTCTCTAGTTCTTTTAATTGTGATGTTAGAGTGTCAATTTTAGATCTTTCCAGCTTTCTCTTGTGGGCATTTAGTGCTATAAATTTCCCTCTACACACTGCTTTAAATGTGTCCCAGAGATTCTGGTATGTTGTATCTTTGTTCTTATTGGTTTCAAAGAACATCTTTATTTCTGCCTTCATTTCGTTATGTACCCAGTAGTCATTCAGGAGCAGGTTGTTCAGTTTCCATGTAGTTGAGCAGTTTTGATTGAGTTTCTTAGTCCTGAGTTCTAGTTTGATTGCACTGTGGTCTGAGAGACAGTTTGTTATAATTTCTGTTCTTGTACATTTGCTGAGGAGTGCTTTACTTCCAATTATGTGGTCAATTTTGGAATAACTGTGATGTGGTGCTGAGAAGAATGTATATTCTGTTGATTTGGGGTGGAGAGTTCTATAGATGTCTATTAGGTCTGCTTGCTGCAGAGATGAGTTCAATTCCTGGATATCCTTGTTAACTTTCTGTCTCGTTGATCTGTCTAATGTTGACAGTGGAGTGTTGAAGTCTCCCATTATTATTGTATGGGAGTCTAAGTCTCTTTGTAAGTCTCTAAGGACTTGCTTTATGAATCTGGGTGCTCCTGTATTGGGTGCATATATATTTAGGATAGTTAGCTCTTCCTGTTGAATTGATCCCTTTACCATTATGTAACGGCCTTCTTTGTCTCTTTTGATCTTTTATGATTTAAAGTCTATTTTATCAGAGACTAGTATTGCAACCCCTGCTTTTTTTGTTCTCCATTTGCTTGGCAAATCTTCCTCCATCCCTTTATTTTGAGCCTATGTTTGTCTCTGCATGTGTGATGGGTCTCCAGAATACAGCAGACTGATGGGTCTTGACTCTTTATCCAGTTTGCCAGTCTGTGTCTTTTAATTGGAGCATTTAGTCCATTTACATTTAAGATTAAGATTGTTATGTGTGAACTTGATCCTGCCATTATGATATTAACTGGTTATTTTGCTCGTTAGTTGATGCAGTTTCTTCCTAGCCTCGATGGTCTTTACATTTTGGCATGTTTTTGCAATGGCTGGTACCGGTTGTTCCTTTCCATGTTTAGTGCTTCCTTCAGGGTCTCTTGTAAGGCAGGCCTAGTGGTGACAAAATCTCTAAGCATTTGCTTATCTGTAAAGGATTTTATTTCTCCTTCACTTATGAAACTTAGTTTGGCTGGATATGAAATTCTGTGTTGAAAATTCTTTTCTTTAAGAATGTTGAATATTGGCCCCCACTCTCTTCTGGCTTGTAGAGTTTCTGCCGAGAGATCTGCTGTTAGTCTGATGGGCTTCCCTTTGTGGGTAACTCGACCTTTCTCTCTGGTTGCCCTTAAGATTTTTTCCTTCATTTCAACTTTGGTGAATCTGGCAATTATGTGTCTTGGAGTTGCTCTTCTCGAGGAGTATCTTTGTGGTGTTCTCTGTATTTCCTGGATTTGAATGTTGGCCTGCCCTACTAGGTTGGGGAAGTTCTCCCGGATGATATCCTGAAGAGTGTTTTCCAACTTGGTTCCATTTTCCCCCTCACTTTCAGGCGCCCCAATCAGACTTAGATTTGGTCTTTTTACATAATCCCATACTTCTTGCAGGCTTTGTTCATTTCTTTTTCTTCTTTTTTCTTTTGATTTCTCTTCTTGCTTCATTTCATTCATTTGATCCTCAATCGCTGATACTCTTTCTTCCAGTTTATTGAGTCGGTTACTGAAGCTTGTGCATTTGTCACGTATTTCTCGTGTCATGGTTTTCATCTCTTTCATTTCGTTTATGACCTTCTCTGCATTAATTACTCTAGCCATCAATTCTTCCACTTTTTTTTCAAGATTTTTAGTTTCTTTGCGCTGGGTACGTAATTCTTCCTTTAGCTCTGAGAAGTTTGATGGACTGAAGCCTTCTTCTCTCATCTTGTCAAATTCATTCTCCGTCCAGCTTTGATCCGTTGCTGGCGATGAGCTGCGCTCCTTTGCCGGGGGAGATGCGCTGTTATTTTTTGAATTTCCAGCTTTTCTGCCCTGCTTTTTCCCCATCTTTGTGGTTTTATCTGCCTCTGGTCTTTGATGATGGTGACGTACTGATGGGGTTTTGGTGTAGGTGTCCTTCCTGTTTGATAGTTTTCCTTCTAACAGTCAGGACCCTCAGCTGTAGGTCTGTTGGAGATTGCTTGAGGTCCACTCCAGACCCTGTTTGCCTGGATATCAGCAGCAGAGGCTGCAGAAGATAGAATATTGCTGAACAGTGAGTGTACCTGTCTGATTCTTGCTTTGGAAGCTTCCTCTCAGGGGTGTACTCCACCCTGTGAGGTGTGGGGTGTCAGACTGCCCCTAGTGGGGGATGTCTCCCAGTTAGGCTACTCAGGGGTCAGGGACCCACTTGAGCAGGCAGATTGTCAGTTCTCAGATCTCAACCTCCACGTTGGGAGATCCACTGCTCTCTTCAAAGCTGTCAGACAGGGTCATTAACCTCCGCAGAGGTTTCTGCTGCTTTTTATTTTTTGGCTATGCCCTGTCCCCAGAGGTGGAGTCTACAGAGACAGGCAGGCCTCCTTGAGCTGCCGTGGGCTCCACCCAGTTCGAGCTTCCCGGAGGCTTTTTTTTGCCTACTTAAGTCTCAACAATTGTTTGTGCCCCTCCCCCAGTCTCGCTGCTGCCTTGCAGTTAGATCTCAGACTGCCGTGCTAGCAATGAGGGAGGCTCTGTGGGCATGGGACCCTCCCAGCCAGATGTGGGATATAATCTCCTAGTGTGCCATTTTTCTAAGACCCTTGGTAAAGCGCAGTATCAGGGTGGGAGTTACTGGATTTTCCAGGTGTTGTCTGTCTCAGTTTCTAAAGGGATTCCCTTCCCCCTTGTGCTTCCCAGGTGAGGCAATGCCCTGCTTCAGCTCTCACTGGTCCGGCTGCACCAGCTGACCAGCGCCAATTGTCTGGCACTCTCCAGTGAGATGAACCTGGTACCTCAGTTGAAAATGCAGAAATCACTCGTCTTTTGTGTTGCTCACGCTGGGAGCTGGAGGCTGGAGCTGTTCCGATCAGTCATGTTGCTTGCACCCTCGTTTCTTCATTTTTAGTGCCATTTGTATAAAAGTTCCATAATTTTGATTTTTTTCACATATTTATCCATATATGTAGTGAAAGTTTTCTACTATGAACACTTTGTATTTCTTAGAACATATATATCAAATTTTTCAGAGGTATATTAATAACAGTAGCATTCCTGAGGGTCACAGAATATGCATATATTTGATTTTGTAAAATAATGGCAAATTATTACTGTAATGGAGCAATTTACGATTTCAAGAGCCATAGTGTAGACATAAGCACCAATACTCGATATTCATTGTTAAATGTTTTAATATGTCCCAGAGTTGTGAATATAAATAGTATCTTATTTGTTTATTTGCATTTCTCTAAATATGAAGTTAATTAAATATTAAAATATTAAATATTTTAATGCATTTTCTGTCACTTCATGTATCTTTCTATAAAGCACACAGTCAAGCTTTTTACCTACTTTTCAAACCTTTAAAAATATTCAGGAAATACATTCTTTGTCATGTTTATATGCTGTTAACTTATCTCAGTTTGTGGATTACTTATTTATTTTCTTTAGCATCTAAGACCTTAATTTTAATGTGTTTGAATGATCAATCATTTCCTTTATAGTCTGTACTAAGTGTGTTTTATTTAGAATAATTTAGACCTTTCTCCCCTCAGGAAGAAAGACTGGAACATTTTTCCTTCAGCTCCTAAAAATCTTGACAGATGACAGGTCACTCAGCTGAGTCTCCACTTTCCCTCCCCCATGGCCTCCACCACCCACACTGCATGGAGTATTTTGTTAGGTGAAGAAAACTGTATTAGTCCTTTCTCAAGGTGCTATAAATAACTTCCCTGAGACTGCGTAATTTATAAAGCAAAGAGGTTTAATTGACTCACAGTTCCACAAGGTTGGGGAGGTCTCAGGACACTTACAATCATGGCAGAAGGGAAAGCATGTACTTTCTTCATAGGTTGGCAGGAAAGAGAAAATCGAAGGAGGAACTTCAAAACACTTATAAAAATCTGAGAACTAACTCATTATCATGAGAAGAGCATGGGTGAATCTGCTTCCACGATCAAATCACTTTCCTTCCTTGACACGTGAAGGTTACACTTTGAGATATGATTTGGGTGGAGACACAGAGCCAAACTCTATCAAAAACCATCTCCACAAAAGTTTTCTTTCTTCCTTTGAGGCATTTTGTATGTATCAACTTGTCATTGTGGTGATAGTAAGGGATGGCCCCTTGCCCCCATATTAGGACATTTCAGTAGGGCCATCTCAGTCCCAAAACTACCACTGGGATTCGCCGAGGTCTATGTTAGGACTGTATCACAATTCTATAACACAATTTCTTCATCTGACCAATCCTGCTTCCATAGTTGGTAACTAACAATAGTATTCCTTAATCTACGTAATTAAAATAAAGGTGAATAATCCGAATACTGAGGGTTATCAGCCATGCCAATTAAAAATAAAATCACTGTCTTGAGTGAAATCTTAAACTCCGAAGCTATTGACTGAAAGAGATGGCAGATTTCCATGGGAAGATGATGTGGGGTTCCCTTGCAACAATATAAAATGATTATTTAGTAATAATTCCCCAAGCCCTTCCTTAAAGAATCCTATTCAGGCAATCATACACAAGGAAAGAGGAATACTCAGATATTTTGAGAACTGTTAAATGCAGAGTACATATAGACATGGACACTTGAGGAGAGAAAGCATCATTTATAATTCCTTGATAGAGCAAGATTATGTGAGATAGTTTACAGATGGAGTTCTGGCCAAGGTGTGGTTAACATTGTGTTCACTGTGTTCACTATGTTCACATACCCATCATGGGTCATTTCCCTGGTCTTGAATTGTATCTTTGAAATAGATATATTTCACAGTTGAATCAATAATTAATAATCAAAATGGTTTTGTAACCTGTAAGGGCTGCCATAGTGAGAAAAGCCAAATAGAATCCTCTAACATAATGATGCCTTCACTGCTTCCAGCAATGGTAGTAGATCAGAATCAGTAGCACATAAGGGTAATGACAGGCAATAGGGACATCTTTGAAGACTCAAGGGATTAGGACTCATGATCTCCATTATAACTCCATTTAATTTACTTGCATGGATGCTAAAAAAAAAAAAAAAAAAAAAAAAACCTGGAATATTACAAAATCAACCAAGAAGTAACCCCAATTAAACCCACTGTGGCAGATATGCTACCTTTGCCAAGTCAGATAAGAAACCATTGTGGAACAGAGTGTGGCGATCCCTCAAGGATCTAGAACTAGAAACACCATTTGACCCAGCAATCCCATTACTGGGTATATGCAAAGAATTATAAATCATGCTACTATAAAGACACATGCACACATATGTTTATTGCAGCACTATTCACAATAGCAAAAACTTGGAGCCAACTCAAATGTCCACCAGTGATAGACTGGATTAAGAAAACGTGGCACATGTATACCATGGAATACTATGTAGCCATAAAAAAGGATGAGTTTGTGTCCTTTACAGGGACATAGATAAAGCTGGGAACCATCATTCTCATCAAATTACCACAAAGACAGAAAATCAAACACTTCATATTCTCACTCATAGGTGGGAATTGAACAATGAGAACACTTGGACACAGGGAGGGGAACATCACACACTGGGGCTTGTCAGGGAGTAAGGGGCTGGGGGAGGGATAGCATTAGGATAAATACCTAATGTAAGTGACGAGTTGATGGGTGCAGCAAACCAACATGGCACATGTGTACCTATGTGTCAAACCTGCATGTTGTGCACATGTACCCTAGAACTTAAAGTATAATAATATAAAAAAGAAAATGAAGACCAAGTGTGAATAATTAAATTACTATTCAGTTTCACAGAGCCAGACAGTTGAAGAATCAGCATTTGAATCAAAATTCATGGACACAAAATTTTGTGTTCTTAATTAGTTTGAAATAGAGCTCATGTACCATAGACTGCTTCCTTATTCTATCAGCAGCTGTTCACTGGCCCATCACTTAGCCATGGAGATATCTTCCTGGTAAGAGGAAATTTTAATGATGTTTGGTAAAAAGGCACCAATTTGGTCCAATTACTAAATATCCTAGTAAAAATATTAAGCCAAAAGCCATATATTTGTCCTTTTTGACTTTCCAACCTCTTTGTATTAAAGAAAAAATTACCTAAAAAGGCAGGCAACAGGCAGTTAGAGTCTGGCCATCTCCATAAAAGCCATTATAGATAAGATTTTACATCACCTTACCTTCTGAGAATGCTGGTCAAAGATCATTTGTGGCAAATGTGACAGAAATAAGTGCCCAATGATATGGCAGTAATGGGTGTGGCAGCTTGAACAATGCACAAAACCTAATCAGCATTACTTGTAATAGAATTTTAGCTTGGCTGTGTTTCTCTTGGTGCCCACATTCATTGGATTTGAAATATGATTATGTAAGCTAATTAATGTATTTATGAATTCATTTTTTCTTTTTTCCCTTCCCTTTCTCCCCTTTTCCCTTTTCGTTCTTCCTTTCCCTTCTCCCTTCCCTTCCATCTTCCTTTTTCCCTTCCCTTCCTTCCTTCCCTCTTCCCTTACTTTCCCTTCCTTCTCTCCCTTCCTTCCCTTCCTTCCTTTCCCTTCCCTTCCTTTCCTTTTCCTTCCATCCCCTCCCTTCCCCTTCCCCATCCCCTCCCCACCCCTCCTCTCCCCTCCCTCCATCCCCTCCCCTCCCCTCCCCTCCTCTCCCTTCTCTTCATTCATTGTTTCTTCTTTCTTATTTCACCTAAAATTATTTGAACTGGATCTTGTTGTTTGCACATAAGAAAGACAATTACTTGATCACCATGTGGCATAAAGTCCAAACAGAAGGCAAGGCTTTTGCTTATATAAGCCAACTACTGCAATAGAAACAAAGGGCATAAAAATTCAGCAACCCTACATTGGGCTGGTATAATTTTGTTGAGACCTACACAACTATCAAAACCCGATTCAATATATTTGAAGGACTGTTGTTAGTTGTTTTCAGAAAATGAAATTTAAAGTACCAGTAATTCTGTTATAAGTTAAGAGGAAAACAAGCCAAAACTTTGGGAAGCAGGATGCTGTCAATAATTTGTCATGTTACAATCACTCTGCAGCATCACTACAAAAAAATGCAGCACTTCCTGAGAAACACAGTGTGGGAGTGAGCTACAGACCTCTTCAAAGCATTTCAGTGACCATTCTCGGTTATTGACAATTAAAATAGACTTCATGATTTCAGGAAGCTTAGGAAGATTCAAGAAAGACAAATAACAATGAGTGGCACTTAAATGAAAGATGCAAAGTTAAGCTAAAATTATAATCGGAATGGTTTTGTCTGTAGATATATTAAACAATGGCTAATATAATATAGAAATAAACAGATAGTCTATGTAGGTAACTATTATTTTAAAAATGAAAAACATTACACTAGTTGAAGATATGTTTGACCTGAGCCCCAATAGTATGCAGGTGGTATTAAGAATGTAGACAAAGTTCTAGTCTTGAGCTCCATAAGGACTATGTAAAAGATCCATATAAAGTTTAGTTACCAGAAGCCTCTCTAAATCACTGCACAACATTCTGGTCCCACCAGTGCAGTCCTCATGCCAAAGCAGAATTAGACAAGGGTCCGCTGTAATAGTATTCTTTTGAAATGGGAAACATTTGAGTGGCAGGTAGTACAAATGCATTCCTTTATTAAACTTTTAGTTGGTTTCTGCCACTGTCAGTCTGCTAAATTGCTTTGCACTTGTCACATGCTTTGGATGACCCTACATGACAAGCTCTCACTTGCTACACAAGGGAAATTAAGAGTGGTCACAGTGTGCTTTTCCTTCATTACAAATGCTTGCATCAATTCGATTTTTACTGCTTTCTATTTTCACTTTCTATTCAGAATAAACTTTGCATTAACTCTCACTGGTTAACTCTATCTGATGTCCCTCAGTTGAACTACTTTTCCTAATTCGAAACTAAAACAAGACCGATTTCTTTGAGTAAATAGTCTTGTCTTTGATTCTTTTTTTTCTTTTTTTCTTTTTTTAAATTATTATTATACTTTAAGTTCTAGGGTACATGTGCATAACGTGCAGGTTTGTTACATATGTATACTTGTGCCATGTGCTGCACCCATCAACTCGTCAGCACCCACCAACTCATCATTTACATCAGGTATAACTCCCAATGCAATCCCTTCCCCCTCCCCCCTCCCCATGATAGGCCCCGGTGTGTGATGTTCCCCTTCCCGAGTCCAAGTGATCTCATTGTTCAGTTCCCACCTATGAGTGAGAACATGCGGTGTTTGGTTTTCTGTTCTTGTGATAGTTTGCTAAGAATGACAGTTTCCAGCTGCATCCATGTCCCTACAAAGGACACAAACTCATCCTTTTTTATGGCTGCATAGTATTCCATGGTGTGTATGTGCCACATTTTCTTAATCCAGTCTGTCACTGATGGACATTTGGGTTGATTCCAAGTCTTTGCTATTGTGAATAGTACCACAATAAACATATGTGTGCATGTGTCTTTATAGCAGCATGATTTATAATTCTTTGGGTATATACCCAGTAACAGGATGGCTGGGTCATATGGTACATCTAGTTCTAGATCCTTGAGGAATCGCCATACTGTTTTCCATAATGGTTGAACTAGTTTACAATCCCACCAACAGTGTAAAAGTGTTCCTATTTCTCCACATCCTCTCCAGCACCTGTTGTTTCCTGACTTTTTAATGATCGCCATTCTAACTGGTGTGAGATGGTATCTCATTGTGGTTTTGATTTGCATTTCTCTGATGGCCAGTGATGACGAGCATTTTTTCATGTGTCTGTTGGCTGTATGAATGTCTTCTTTTGAGAAATGTCTGTTCATATCCTTTGCCCACTTTTGGATGGGGTTGTTTGTTTTTTTCTTGTAAATTTGTTTGAGTTCTTTGTAGGTTCTAGATATTAGCCCTTTGTCAGATGAGTAGATTGCAAAAATTTTCTCCCATTCTGTAGGTTGCCTGTTCACTCTGATGGTAGTTTCTTTTGCTGTGCAGAAGCTCTTTAGTTTAATGAGATCCCATTTGTCAATTTTGGCTTTTACCTCTAAGTTTCAATAGAATTTCTTTTAACCATACCAACCTGGGACAGTCACAACCCACTTCTTAGTGCCAAGCAATCTTGTTTTATTAGTCATACTGCGTGGGAAAAGTTAGGCTTTTTAGATAGTGCTATCCCTTCCTACTCCACCAACCCACTCCCCATAATTTGATGCTTGGTTTCTTGATTTATAGAATAATTGTGGATTGTGTGTCTTCTTCTTCACATAGAGTATAGTTGGTGGCTGAATATAATAATGTCTGTGAAAGTACTTTCTATTCCTTAAATCACAAAGAGATAGAAATAGTTTTTATATTAATCTTCAAATATACTTCCCATTTTTATATTATTGTAATTTTTATAAAAATATTTTCTAAATGTTGCTTTATTAGCTCATTCATATCTCCTACAATGCCTTTGATATAGCTTTTCTATGTCTCTGTTTCACAAGAAAAGCAAAGAAACAATCTGACCTGGGTTAAAAGTAGTGATAAAGTCAGTATGAAAGCAGCTCCGAGATTCAAAATTAGTGGGACAAATTATTCCCCAGTTCTTGATCCCTTTCATCAGACTATATTCTCACATTTATTCCAAACTATGCTCTTATGGCATCATATTGGCTCCCATCAAACTGATTTTTTAAATGTTTTTAATTTCAAGGATACATGTGGCAGGCTTTTTATATAGGTAAAAGTGTGTCCCAGGGGTTTACTGTACAGATTATTTCATCACTCAACTATGAAGCCTAGTACCCATTAGTTATTTTTTGAGATCTTGTCCCTCCTCCTACCCTTCACCCTCTGATAGACCCCAGTGTGTGTTGTTTGTCTGTATGTTTCTCATCATTTAGCTCCCACTTATAAATGAGAACGTGCCGTATTTGGTTTTCTGTTTGCTAAGTATAATGGCCTCCAGCTCCATCCATGTTCCTGCAAAGAACATGATCTTGTTATTTTGCTGTGGTAGCATAATATTTAATGGTATGTATCACATTTTCTTTATCCAGTCTATCATTGATGGGCATTTGGGTTGATTTCATGTCTTTGTTATTGTGAACACTGCTCAATGAACATATGCGTGCATGTGTCTTTATAAAAGAACAACTTATATTCTTTTGTGTATATACCCAGTAATGGGATTGCTGTGTCAAATGATATTTCTGTCTTTAGGTCTTTGAGGAATTGCCACACACACTCATAGATAGGAAAAATCAATATTGTTCTAAAGGCCATATTGCCCAAAGCAATTTATAGATTTAATGCTATTTCGATTAAACTACCATCAATATTCTTTACATAACTAGAGAACTATTTTAAAATTCATACGAAACCGAAAAAGAGACCAAACCACCAAGGCAAATTTTAGCAAAAAGAACACGATGCTATAGGCATCATGCTACCAGACTTCGAACTATACTACAGGGCTACAGTAACCAAAACAGCATTTTATTGATACAAGAACAGACAAATAGACCAATGGAACAGAAGAGAGAACGTGGAAATAAGACTGCACACCTACAACCATTTGACCTTTGACAAACAATTCAAAAACAAGCAATGGGGAAAGGATTCCCTTTTCAGTAAATGATCATGGGATAACTGGCTAGCTATATGCAGAAAATTGAAACTGGACACCTTCCTTACACCGTATACAAAAATTAACTCAAGATAGCTTGAAGTCTGAAATGTAAAAGCCAAAATGATAAAAATCCTGGAAAAAAACCTAGGAGATACCATTCAGGATATAGGCATGGGCAAAGATTTCATGACAAAGATGCCAAAAGCAATTGCAATAAAAGGAAAAATTGACAAATGGGATCAAATTAAACTAAAGAACTTCTGCGCAGCAAACTGAATTGCTTATAGGATTTGAATATGGCATAGGTTTCCCTGCCTCAGCAGATTTGTTTAGCACAGTATTTACCATGTCAATATCTTTCCATTCTCCCTTGTCATCTCCATTCTGATGTCCTTTCCTGATCTGTTGTGTCAAATGTGAACTCATTCTTCCCAGGTCTCTAGGTCTTTGAATTTTCATGAAGGCACTGCCCACACTCTGCTTTATGTTAGGATTGTTGTTGAATCTGTCTTCTTCCCACGTCCTTGGAAGTTCTCTGCGGGCAGGGTCTACACTTACAAATTTCTACATCCTCTACAAAGCATACTATGCCCATAGCAGGAACAATTAACATTTTGAACTGAATAAAATCAAGGAGTGATTTAGAGCAATATACTGGAATGCATCTTTTAGAAAGGCTATTACAAAGTTTATAACTCAGCCAGGAAAACTCTTAAACGTAAATTATCAAGGTGAGATTGATTGCATTAGACCCAGAGCAAAATTATGACTGAAAGTAGAAAGATATTACATGTTCTGCAGATACCATCAGAGTCAGGAGCTTTGCTGTTAACCCATGGTTACTCTGGGATTTAGATGGCAGAAATATTTAGCTGTAGGCTATTTCCTTCTACTCAGTATGTGACCATGTGCTCACTACAGTTCCTCACGGACGTCCACTATGTAACCAATTCTAAACCTATCCATTGCAAGGTTTTTGTTTTTTTCCCCCAGAATGTTTTCACTTTCTCTTAGCAGTTAGAAAAACAGAGATAAGGACCATAACTGCTCCTTTGGGGTGTTGTGAGAGACGTTTTCCATATACTGATGAAGCAATGAAATACTATTTTGTCTTCTAATGAAAAGTTCCAAAGTATTTTTTAGAACTACTTCAAACCTTTTTATTTTTGGTAGCAAAAGGTATCCCTCTGATTTAGGCTTACTATTGCATTTGATTTTTAATTTTACCATTGTTGACCAGACCCTGACTAGTTTATGGATCTTAAAAATTATCAAATCTTGAATACTACTTCCATGAAAATCCGTGCAAATAGAACTTACAATGGACTTCCAGATTATGTCCATTGTCAAAATCCAGTAATCAACAGCTCTCCAGACCCCTTGAAACAGGGGATTAGGCTGTGTTCACACAGGTGAGGAGTAAAGATGTCAACTCTTCACCCTGTATTTTCCTATCTAGATAGAAGAATGAATGAGAAATAAAATTGAAACCTCCTAAATAATAAACAGCAATTTTATAACTTCTGTAAAGAGTACTGAACTAAAGGAATTATTACAAGCATGTAAAATATTTCTGGTAGCTATGTCCTTGAGAACACTATATTTATCCTTTCTGAAATAGCTGAGCATATGAATTTCACATCCCATACCTTTGAGAATTGAGAATTACAGGGAAAAGTTGTTTTGTAGCTATGTTTGTAATGGCCAGCTAATATCTCTTGTTTGGTAGTTGGTCTGTTACCATATTAAAAATCTATACTCACAAACTGCTCTGTGGAATGCGTTTTAGCATAAACTGACAAGCAATTTCGTCATGGTTATGATGATGATGATTAAAATGAAGTAGAAATATAAGACCCTATAAGAACTTATTACAAGTCTTGGGAAAAAAGGGCTTGAAGTTACCAAGGTAACTTGGGTGGGCATTTTCAAAACACAAATATGATTCTCTTTCTTTATTGAGTCAAAACAATGATATATATATATTTAAAAAGGTAACAGATTGAGTACACTCATGATCACATTCTTATCAACAAATACTTATTATAATATTACATTTCTGCATGACAGAAAAGCTAAAAGTCCATAAATTAAAAATACCAAGACATTGACATCAATTATTTCTTAGGGGTATAATCTATTTCATTTTCATTCTTTGTGCTTTTTGTATTTCCCAATACCTTCAAATAAATTAAAATAAGATTCAATATGAATTCCAAGAGACTTTTTAGTTATTTATGGTCAGAAAACTGTGGACCTAGAGCCAAATATAGACCACCGCTTGTTTTGTAAATAAAGCTTTATTAGAGTACAGGTATGCCCGTTTATGCCTATTTGTTTACCCACTGTCTAGGGTGTTTTCATACTACAAAAACAAATTTGAGTAGTTGTTAAAGAGACCATATGGCCAGCAAATCTTCAAATACTTATTATCTGGCCTCTTACAGAAAAAAGTTTTCTTAACCCTACTTTATATCATTGTTTTTCAACTCACCCTGTGTAGGATAGTCACACAGAGTGTGTTCTACACTCTGTGTAGAACAGTATATAGGCCAACAATTTCTTTAACACATCATCTTACTTTTATAAAGAAAAAGGATATTTCCTAGGATTGAGTTGTTACACAGCCAGTTTAAATTCACAGGTGGAAGAATATGTCAACAGATGCAAAACTTTGATTCCTGTTACATTTTGGTAAGCTATTTCAACAGTCATTTTTATTTAGTTAAAAATATTTTTATTACAATTCAAGCTTAAATAAGCTCTGTGTCTGTCTGTTATGATACTTTCATTTTCTGGCCTTTCTTCTGAATCCTTTTCTGAATAAAAAACAGATGGGATTCCAGAACTAGAGAAACTGTATGCATATTTGAGTTATACTTGTTTTAAAAAAGCAGAAAAAGAGAAAAGTATATAGATATTTTAAAATTAAATAAATAACCTAGAAATTTAACGTCTTGCATGCAGACCCTTTATGACAAAAGTTGTCGAACCATTGTTTTGCTTATATATAATTTGTATAGTTACAATATATGTGATTAAGCAATGTAAATGCATTGTCTTTCAACAAGTGGATTATGCAGATACCTGACACATAGTAATACACCAAAGGTAGATCAAACTAATACGGCTGGATAGATCGAATTGAACCAGGGAAGATGTTCAATACTTTATTTATGAGTCTTCAACATTCTTATAGATGGGTCATAGAGCTGATTAAGATTTCACCCAGGCAACATAGAACGAGAAGTTTCCTTAGTCATAGCGTTTCTTGTTCACCAGTTGAAATAGATCCATTGCCTACAAGCGTGAATGTTCTTACTTAGTACAAAGCCAGGCAAAGATTTCCTTAGGATGCTTCATAAAGAGGACACTGAGTGATTGAGAGCCCCCTCCACCTCATTCATGCAGTAGCAAGAAAAAGAAACTTTAGAGCATTACATTATAAGTTGATGATATCACACAACAAAGGACAATTCCTTTATGTATTTATTTATTTTAGTGAAATAATGTTCTAATGAGTAGCCTACTCAGATCTAAGGCAGGAATAAATGTTAGAATAATTAAAAATAAGTTAATGGATTATTTAGCTGGTCAAAGAAACTGCTACATATATTATACATATAACACATACATGTAAAATATCATAGGTAATATGCATGTTTTAATATAAGTAGATATACACACACATATGATTTTCTCAAAAGTTTTCTTCATATAGTGAGTGAAAATGACCCCACAAAAGTCAAATAACAACATTGTTAGCAATGGATTTCTTCTACTTAGAAGTGACTGATTTGATTTCTTTCTTTAACTGTGTCTTCTGGAGTCTAAAATAGTCATATTACTTCTTCAATAAGATACAATTTTAAACAGTTATGCACCTCAGTCTATTATAATAGTCTATCAGATTACTGATTTTTCTCCCCTTTATTACATGTATTAACTTTTTTATGGTTTAGTCTTCAATCATCATTTATAATTTTAAAGTGGACCTGACGAAAAGTTTGAAGCCCCCTTACTACCACTAAGTAATAGTACACTAAATCATAATAAGGGCAGGCCGAGGAGATACAATTAACCTCAAATATGAGAGAAGGCACATGTGATATAATTATGAACATGTTGTCACCTTTAATTTAGAGTTAGTATATGTGTAAGGATTTATTGAAAACCTTAAATTATCTAATAAAAATGTGTCAGATATTTCTTGTAAGTTTCTCAGTAACCAAATAAATACAAATTAAGAAGGAAATGCCATGTTTGAACTATTGAATTACAATGCTTCATTCATTTTTTGATGCTAATTTCTTCACCAGTGAAAGCGTGTAGGAATTCTTAGAGCATGCTCTTAAAACTATTATTGAATACAAAACTTCTGGATAATTGTTTATATATATCAAAGCATGACCTTGAAACAATTAATTTGTAGGAGTTTATACACAAAAATAACAGCAGAGGTGTGCCAAGATTTAAATACAGGGATATTCTCACTTATCAATCAGTTCCAACAAGCAAAATAGAGGGGATTTAATAGAAAGAATTGGCTACATAAGTAATGGAAGAGCTGAGATGTCAGTTGGGGAATTGTTAACATAAGGTTGACAAGAGCAGGAGTCTCCATTACCCTAGAATGGAGGGTCAAAGGAAGCAGGCTCAGTACCCAGAAATTGACATTGTTTGATAAGAACAAGAACCATGGTGAGCTTTTTCAGCGGGAGCTGGAGCCTCAGAGAAGATGAAGCTGATACCAGAGATATCACTCAAGGCAGAGAAAAATAGAGAATACCTTCTTTCTTTTTCCTGCCTTCCAAAGTCTCCTTTATCAAATCAGCCAGAAGACACTGCCTTAGGAACCCACTCAGACAGCCAGCAGGAGGCTGTGTTGCTGTGTTTAGTTAAGATTAAAATTAAAAATTTTAATTTCAAAATTAAAAGGTTGAGAAGAGCAGGAGTCACTACCACCCTAGGATGAAGGGACAAAGGAAGCAGATGCATATATTACCTCCTTCTGCCCTCTTTTTCTCTCTTCCTCTCCCTCTGTTTTCTTCTCTCACTCACTCCCAAAGACTGAGAAAATAAATTATCAGACACATATTAAAAAAAAGAAGTTGTTTTGTTTGGTGTTTGTTGATTATGATGGGGGTTACAGTTTAAATGGGGTTGATGGGAAGTCTGTGATCTCAACACATACAACATAATTGCTATACTTAGATTTGAAGCTTTCAGCAAGCTACAAGAAGTAATTATCTTCATAAAATTAACAAATATATATTAACATGTTTAAAGCACTACACATTAGATATCATACACACTTCCATTTGAATTTGGAAAATTTGTTTATGCAAAACTTAAAAGCCTATATAATTTGGATTTTATCACTTCAGAGATTCAGGTGTACATGTACTTTTAAGGTCTATCTATCTGTGTGTATATAAATCCCATATATTTGAAGGGGTTTAGCAGGACAAAACTGTGCAGTTAAAAGCTTATTCCTGGTTGACTTGAAGATAGAGAAACAAGGAAAAAATTAACACATTCTCAATGCTATATGGTTTTATTAAGGAAAAAGCAGAAGTTTGGTTAAGAAAAGTAAAAAAGAAAGAGAAAGATATAGGCAGCTTTAGTATTGGAAATATTGACAGACAGTGGTATTGAGGAAATAAGTCCTTTTACGGGAATAAACCTTTTTTGAAAGTTTTATGTTGAAAAACTGAAACCCTTCCCAAAAGTTTGTTATCAGTATGTCCATTATGGAACTTTTGAGAAGTTTCTTAACTTACTATTGCAAAGACATCTTCCCTCCAGGATATCACACGCATCTCTCTGCCGGAATGCCAGGGAGTCTCCTCTCACCTCCTGCACACACTAAACGCCACCCATCCTGGGTGTCATGAAGCCTTCTTCCCATGATGCTCACAAAATCTTTCTCAGAAATGGTCTTGATTGGTGCTCTAGGTAAAAGACAGCCTACAATTTTATGTAAGGGGTGTGACACTCCCAACTCCCAACTAGTGAGAAGTTTTTTTCCTTTCTGCAAAGCAGGTTTTTTTAAACAAATGATTAAAATTATCCATAAAAGATTTTGAATTCTGAGTCTATGGTTTTATGTTCCATAATAGTGAAAAGATGTAAGGTTGGGGAAAATGACATTAAGGTAATATATTCATGTTTTGTCACACCAAGTTTTATTATTTTAATGATGTATCCAAGTGGAGATGTCCTATTTGAAAATAGGGCTATAGAACTTGGTTAAAAGTTAAATCTATGATGAATATTTGATTCAATAATGTCATAATTGAATTATGTGAAATAATTCAGAATTTCTGATTATTGTTAAAAATAAATTAGATACTCATTTGCTCAGGACACTTAAGCATTGTTCATTTTAAAGAACTGTTAATAAAATGTGTTTGTATAATCACAATCTTTGCTAAAAAAATTTTAAAGAAGAAACAGCACATATACACTTCAACTTTGCAACTTAAGACATACTATAAGTTATTGCAAGTTTCTTCCAATGTGTTTTACTATAGAAAAAAATTTAGTTTTTTGTACTTTTTTCTCATGCTAGAGTCAAGAAAGTATTTTTATTGGAAGTTGTGAGATACATGAAATGAAATAAATCTTAGTTCTCAAATAGAATATTCATATTAAAATTTAATCTTTGAATAGTATTATTAATATTTTTCTTTATTGATATTAAGGAATGCCACAAAATTTCACTGGGGCAGAAAGGAATACTTTTAAATCCAAAAAACTACCCAGACAGATGGCTCATTTTGGAAACATAAAAATTGTAATTATTCTTATTTCTTAGATAATTTGGCACTTTTAGTATATACAATTTTGAAACATAAACTTAAGAATTATCATATTATTTGTATATTTTCTATATTGTCTTGACTCATGATTCACCTACACATATTTTAGGTAAGGAATTGAATTAGATCTTACTTTCCTGATATTATAAATCTCTGCTGTTACCACATGAGAAAAGAGATGTAAATTTATTTATCAGCTTGCTTAAAAAATATAAAAAGATTATGACATTTTATATTTCACCTTGCTTTTACATGTAAGGAAAATATATGCTCCATAGATTGTCTTTAAATCATAAAGTTTTAATTAATTAGAGTTTTCTGGAGAAACAAATTAGTTGACATGTAAATAATGAGCATTTTACAATTGAGATTTAATTAGTCTTCCTAGATCATAGACACTACATTTATTTTGTATTCACCACCTTCCATTTTTTCCTAAAGATTTTCCTTAGGCATACAAGGGACTAAGCAATACAAAATATGTATCATTATAAAATTTTACTTCTATATATTAATGGTTTACTGTAAGCACAATTGAAACAAGGGATATCATATCATTTACTACATCACTTGGTATTTAATTGCTTAAAACTTATTCAAAATTATAAAATATATAGAATTTATGGAATAAAAATAAAATTTGAATTTGAACCATATTTTAGTAAAAACAATCTCTTTCCTTGAGAACTGCCTCTTTTGGTATGCACCAAGTTTATTACTACTTGAATGTAGCTAAGTTGCAGAAAAGTATTTCATTTTACTTTGATGTAAGAGTGATATTATAAGTCAATATATTATAAAATTTTAATAAGTATTTATACTTATCTAGTAAATCTCAAGGTAAAAATAACAGTGAATATATATTTTAAATATAAGTGTTACTGTACACCTATTTTGTTTATATTAAAAATAATTTGTAATTGAAATGATAAATAGCACTTGAATAAACAGTAGAAGGGTTTGTCATGGTTTCCAAGGCCCTGGATAATCTGATCCCAACTAATCTTTAAAATCTTATACAACACTCACATTATCTCACTGTGCCCTGGACTCATTGACTTTCCTCATGCTCTTTCATCATGCCACACTCATTCCTGTTACCAGGCCCCAATTCATTACATGTGATTTAGTAGATGACTTTACACTTTGTCCCTTACTCTAGTTTCAATGATAGAATAAACGAAATTATGAATATTTCCTCATTGTTCTCAAACGTAGCTACAAATGTAGTCACCCACACATACATATATATGTATCATGCCTACACACATACACACCACACAAACGCTTTCGACTTAATAACTCTTAGGTTCACGCGTTTTGGAATAAAAATAAATTATGTATCTAGTTTCTTCTTCATAAAAAATGTTTTTCTATTCAAGAAATAGAAAAAGAGTGTTGATGAGAAGAGTCATACTCTGTAATATATTTGAAGATATTTATTCTGAGCCAAATATGAATGACCCATGACCCATGACACAGCCCATAGGAGACCCTGAGAACATGTGTCCCAGGTGACTGGGGCAAGTACAGCCTAGTTTTATACATTTTAGGGAGACAAAAGACATCAATTAATACATGTAAGGTGTACATTGGTTTGGTCTGGAAAGGCAGGACGACTGGAAGTGGGGGGATTTCAGGTCATTGGTAGAGTGAAAGATTTTCTCATTGGCAGTTGGTTGAAAGAGTCAAGTAACTGTCTAAAGACTTAGATTCAATAGAAAGGAATGTCTGTGTTAAGATAAAGGGGTTGTGGAGACCAGGGTTTTATCATGAAGCATCCAGGTAGCTGACTTCAGAGAATAGATTGTAAATATTTTTTTATCAGACTTAAAGAGTCTGTTCTATCAGTAATTCTAAATGAGAGGAGGGTATAATAAGGCATGTCCAGCTCCCCTTTGCCATTATGTCCTGAACTAGTTTTTCAGGTTAACTTTGGAATAGCCTTTGAGGAGAAAAGAGGGCCTTTCCAATGGCTCGGCAGCTTAGAATTTTATTTTTGGTTTACACTGGTATTATACACTTAATTTGTTTTGTTGTTACTAAATCATATGTAAATAAATAATGTTTATTGACATACAATATTTTAACTCTATATAATCAGCTGAGTTCAATTTGATAATTAAGTCTAGATCTTATTATACAAGTGAAAATTATATTTTCTAAGTTTCATGTTGCGAGGCCATTAGCAAATTTATTAGCACTAAAATGTTTGTGATGAGATATCGTAAGGTTAAATTATTAAGCCACTGAAAGTTTCATGCACAGAAACAAGTTCCTAAACTTGAAATTAATCAGAGCATAGAAAGAAGTTCTCAAAACATTCAATATTATTAATAGTTATAATACAACATTCTAATAATGACAGTGCTGTGAATGAAAGCAATAGACCCATAATTTATAAGAATATTGATTTTTAAATAGCAATGTATGTGAGTAAATGTTATTAAACAGTACATTAACAAAATAAGTTATCATCCTCAAAGAATGAAATATCCTAGAAATTCAAGGTTCAATAACTGAAAATATAATACATAATTTACTTAGTTAGCATATTTTTATTCAGCACCTACTACGTGCCTAGAACAATTAAATGTCTATGGGGGCTGAGGCGGGGAGATCACGAGGTTAGGAGTTCAAGACCAGCCTGAGCAATATAGTGAAACCTCATCTCCACTAAAAATACAAAAATTAGCTGGACGTGGTGGCACATACCTGTAGTCTCAGCTACTCAGGAAGCTGAGGCAGGAGAACTGCTTGAACCCAGGAGCTGGAGGTTGCAGTGAGCCGAGACCACGCCATTTCACTCCAGCCTGGGTGACAGAGTGAGACTTCTGGAAAAAAAAAAAAGTCTATGGGATACAACAGGTACAAAATTACCCACACTCATGAAACCTGCATTTTAGATAAAGGAGAGAGAAAATGATATTTAGCACAATATTTAATTTGTTTAGTAGGTTAGAAGGAGATAAGTGTTTTCAAAAAATAGGAGAGAATAAGAGGGATTGAAATTATTCATAATGCTCAATTTGACAAGAATAAAGGTAAGAACATTGATAGATAAAATCTAAGAAACTTAATACTGAAAGGAATTTGGAAGATGAGATATCTAACTAAAATATTAGGGACCTTGGGAAAATAGAAATAGAATAATAATTTTCTATCATAAAAATACCTGCAGCTGAAATTAACAATCAATAGAATTAGTTTCCGTTGTGTGTGTGTGACCTATAGCTTTTTCTATTTTTTTGTCCTGAAAATGTATTAATTTATTATAATATATATTTTTCCTGTGTGCTCATCTTGGATTGAATTTTGGTTCTTTTTCAGCTGGCATAATTGTTTTCCATCTTTTTATTTTCAATCTGATATTTATTCATTCATTTAATAAATATGTCTTGAAAGCCTACCAACTTCCAGGCACAATAATTTTACTTACAAATGTCAATGCATAAAATAGACACAAACGATAATCATCACTAATAAGTGAATCATAAAACATTAGAAAGATCAGAGTTATGGAAAATAATAAAGGGATATAGAACTCATAGATTGTCGTATAAAATACATTGATCAGAATAAGCCCATTGAGGAGGTAACATTTTAGCAAAGATTTAAGGAGGCTAGGAAATTTTCCATGATGATATCTGAAGTAAAATTTTACCAGACTGGGGAAATATGCAGGTCTATAGACAAGACGGGGCATAGTGTGTTTGAAAAGAAGCAGAGACAAAGGATGTGAGGAGTGAACATGTAATGGGGAGTAGTAAAATGTAAGCTCTAAGAAAATAAGGGCGGTGGAGGCTTGCACAAGTCCTTGTGTGCTACTGTGTGTATTTCGTCTTTTAACTCGAGCAAGATGCAGAATCATTAGGTGATTTTAAATGAAGGAAAAGCAAAATCAGGCTTATATGTTAAAAGGAACATTCTGTTATTTTTAGGTACAGACTGAAGAGGAAATTGTCAGAAATAAGAAACCAAGCATTTATTGCAAAAATCAACATTACCTGAGAGATGATGATGTGTGGGAAGCACCAAGATGTTAATCCAGTACCTAAGAAATAATATGATTATATTGTGAGGGTAGATGAACCAGTATTTTCTGGAACAGTGGATTTGTTATGTGATGAAAAATGATCAGCTATTAAGATAGGACACTTAGAATATGTGTTGTCATAAGCTCAAATAAGAAGATTATGCATGGAATAAGTTTGAGAGGGAAAAACAAAAAGTTTAACTTGGATTTGAAATGACAGTGTTTGCTAGGTCTCCAAGTGGAGATGTTGAGGAGAGAGCTGGGTATGAATCTAGAGTTAGAAAATAAATATGAGCTTTCAATATAAATTAGGGAATGACCAGAAATTAAGTGATTTTTAGAGATCACAGAAGGAGTTAATGTAGTTAAATCAGAGAAGAGAATCAAGGACTGAATCATGGGAGTGAATCTTGAGACAGAATCCTTAACAATGACAAAGAAAAAAAGTTGTTTAAGAAGAAAAAATAAGTAAGGTAGAAACACAACCACATGAGTGTGGCATATTAGAAATCAAATATATAAAAATGAGGAGCGCATGATAACATTTTACCAACACTTCAAATAACAGTACTTAAAATTAGCCATTTGGTGCAGCAATTGTAAGGTTAGTGATGACCTGGGTATGAACAATGGAATGGTGGAAGAAAAGCCTGATTTGAATGGGTTTAGGAGAAAATTAGAATACAAGTATTAGAAACAATGAGTAAAGAAATTTCTTCTTAAAAGTTTTCCTGCAGATAGGAGTATAGAAGCGGAGCATAACCTGATAGAAAGGTAGAAAAATATTGCCATATTAATACTTTATAAAATTGGAAAAATATCAGCATAGTTCTTTTTGATGGAAATTATATAATAAAGAGGAAAACTTAACCAAGTATGAGAGAGGAAAGAATCTTTGGAGTCACTTCTTTAAGTTACTGAGAAGGGATGAGATCTAGTATATAAGTAGAGATATTGGCTTCATATAGAGCACAGATGGTTCACTATAGTAACAGGTGGGAAGGTAGATAATTTGGGTACAGATGGTGGAGGGTTCGTAAATGAAGTTGTGGGAGTTTATGGAAGTTTTCTTCTTATTATTTCATTTTTTTCAGTAAAGTAAGAAAAGTTCATCAGCTGAGAGTAAGCATGGGGAACATGTATCACAGAATTTTAAGATATAGAAAACGTAAAATAATTATCTAGGGAAATCATAAAAGATATGGGTAGAAGAATCTGGTATAGTGTACGTTTAGAGAACACTTCATGATCGTGGTCATGAGTTAAAGTGGGAATGTCAATATGACTTTTTTCCCCCATAGCTACATTCAGTTGCATGGGTGTGGGTGTGGAGTAGGCTGAATTATATTTAATCAGAGTTGTGATCTTAGGAAGTTAGCATGATGATGCATGAGCCAATCTGAGAGTGGTGAAATGGAGGGTGTTTTCATGGAAGCAATTATGGTGCTGGACCATGGAAGTTAAGTTCAGTCCATAGAAAAGAATCAGGGTAGTGAAAAGGTAGTGAGATAAATAGATTGATTGTATTAGTGGGAAAAGGATTTTGTTAAGGCAGTAGAAGGTGTGAGAAAAATGTGTATGGGTTTGTGGACATGAGTGAGATGCACCAAATGAAATTTGTGGAAGGATTATAGTTACTGGAGAATGAACATTCTATGATAAGACTTTGAGAACATATGGTTGAAAGTGGTTGATGGATACCACCATTTAAGGAGAGTTGAAGGAAATGAGAGACTAGAGTGTTGGGAGGATCACCCACGTGTATTACCAAAACCACTGAGAATAAAGGTAAGAGTCATATGAGAAAGACTAAACGGTGATCCAGAAACAAATTCTTCAAATTCTTGAGAAATTAAGGAGAATGACTCACTGATAATTAACGACAACACTGAAGGGAAGTCTAATGCTAGGCTTTTAGGTAGTACAATATTTTAGTTGGACTAAAATTGTTGGGCATATTTTAACACACCTCCCCAATCTCTCATTATCTTAATATCTTTTTACCAGTCCCACCCCTGCTCCATTTCTCTTCTTTCTTTTGAACAAAAATAAATTTACCAGAGTTTAGCTTTATTCCACACCCAAAACTTTTAGTGTATCCTGGATTATTTTATGCTTTTAATCTTTGAGTATCTTATCCTAGATTTTTAATGTGGGTCTTTGTTTGGTAAAGACTCTGAGGGCTCGAATGTTTGTGCATATTTGGGGTATGCAATAACATTTGAATGGTGATTTGACTAAATACAGAACTACAGAATAAGGTGCATTTCTTGAACACTTTAAAACTATCATTTTATTATTTTTTACATCTAGCATAGTGTTCAAAATTATTTTATAAATCTGGATATTGTTCTTCTGTAGTTGATGTATAATTGACTCTTTCAACTTGGAATTAAATTTGTCTGCTGTAGTCTTTTACAATAATACAATACATATAGGTTGAATTTTGCCTTATCCCTCCTATTTGTAATTCTATAAGCACATTCAATCTGTAATTTTCCATCTGTTTTGAATTTAGAAAAAAGTGTCACTGTATCTTCAGATATTCCCCATTATAATTTATATTTCTCTTCTTCTGAGATAGCTATTATGCACACAGTGTCACGACTATCTCTCTTCTCTATATTCCATGGGGTTTATAAATTTGTTTTCATTTCTTCATTGTTTTATATTGCCTACCATTTTGCTTCTACTGTCATTTTTAAATGTAGCATTCTGAAGGCATTGCAATGTCCTTAGGAATGTCACTTTCATCTCCTTAGCTGTTGTTGGCCTAAGGAATTTTGTCAGCAAATATCTTCTGGGCAGCTCTAGTTTCATCCCAAGTTTGTACCGACTAATTTTCTCTTATTTTCTTAAAACTTAAGTATGTGTGTTTGTGTGAAAAGAGAGAGACTGTAATATTTTATCAAGCATTTTCAGGTGTTCTGTAGCTGGGGAAATTTTCAGAATATATAGTCTGCTATTTTTTTTTAGGTCTGTAAATCCCACGTATGTCTAACTTTTAGTATTGTGGATGAGAAGCTGAGTCCTATGTTGGTATTTTTTTTTTCTTTTATATGTAACTCTTTTTTATAAACTCTCCTCTCTTACATATTTTTCTTTATCATATGAATTCATAAATTCCAGCAAGATACAAGTGCATTTTTTTTAAGTTAGTATATCTGACACTCAAACATTTTAATCTGAAAATCTAAGTCTGCCATGCTGGGGACTTTATTCCCTCATCCATTTCTTCTGTTTATGATTTCTTCATGTCTAGCCAATTATTTCCTTCAGTAACTACTAATTTAAAATATATAATTTCTTATTTTCTATTTTCTTCAGAGGTTGCTCACTTGTGTTTTCATATCATCTAGATCAATCTTCCTTTAAAAAAAATGTTTTACCTGTGCTATAACACATACCCTCAAGTGAGCCATTGTTTGGATTTTTCACTGCGTCTATTCTTTTGCCACGAAATAAACAATTGTAGTCTGTAAAACGTCGTGTCATCTTTCAGAAGATGATTTTCCAAGACATATTCTTCTGTATCTTTCCAGAAGAGTTTCTTTTTCTGGTTCTGCAGTGTTTGCTCCCATGACCCTAAAATATAATTTGTTAGGGTTGTTCTTTAAATTAATCTCCTGCTGTTACCTTGATCTTACCTTGCAAAGCAGCAACTTGATGATTACAATCCTCAGGTTAATTTTCAGTTTTCAAATAATTTTCTCCTAGTGACCCTCTATTTTCCAGAAATGGAAAGTTCTATACCTTCACTGCCTGTTTTGTTGTTGTTACTTTAATACTCTGAATAAATCAAATGTTTCAAAAATAGTAATCAAAACAATGTACTTCACTATACTTGCTCCTCCCAGAGCTTCCAAAACAGTATCTTTGTGTTCTTTAAATCTGTGAGTTGGAGGAGACACCATCTTTTGAAGCAAGAGATCATATATGCTAGCTGTGGTACAGGCAGAAGGCTATCAAATTCCGGCTCCTCATTCAAGAGGCTCAGAAGCTGTTTCCTTAGTAGTGCTGTAACAGGTTTCCTGGACTCTTCAATGCATATATAGATATATAGGCAGTGCGGGAGATAGAAGTAATTCTCACTTTTGCAAGTGATCTGTTTTATAAGATGTTTACAGAAGAGCTTCTTCTTAGTTGGTATATTTTGAGTAGGGAGTTCTTCAAGCTCTTGCTAATAAATTGTAATTTGGGGGTGGTTTGATGAGTTGTTGCAAAGATTATTTTATATTCCTAATCTCTTTACAGATATTGTCATTAGAAAATGAAATCAACTACACTAGGGACAACTATTCAGATCTCCTTTGCAGAGAAGTCATAATTTTATTTCTTTTGTGCAGATATATCTGATTTTTGCTTTAGAATCCAACTGATTCATTAGGGGATTAGAAATCATAGACCTGTTTTTATTTAAACTTGTATCTAATAACTATTTCTTCTGTTATTATAATATTTGAATTTTTTAAATGGCTTGTGTTTTAAAAGGTCTTTTATTTTTCATATTTAGGAGTCAAATAATCGACTTTTAAAAAGTTAATATAAAAGGACTGAATACATTTTTGTGGAAAATCCATGCCAGGGATGTTTTCTAATGCCACAGGAGTCATAGTCAGAAATTTTAAGGTAAATTTTTTAAGGTAAAATAATATAATATTTTATATTTAACTTATTTAGAACTTTGTATTTTATTGAGTAAAAAGTAAATATGTAAAATTAGAGCTGCACTGTTCTGCAAAATATGGTTTGTTTGGTTTTGTTTTGGGGGACTTCTAACTACACAAGTGGTAAAAATGGTGGAAAGGGAGAGTACACCTTTAAAGGTGTAGATGGTGGAATGAAAAGGCATTACGTTTCTTTGCTACAATGCTGTCATCCCCATTTACGATTCAATTTTGATTTCTCCCAAACACATTTAGCACAAGTACTCTTCTTTTATTCTGTTTTGCCAGATTTCATACAGGTTCTGATGATTGAATTAAGGCATTTTTAACAGTAGAGTGCAATGACAGCCCCGTATTTATGTAGGTGTATGTGTATTCGAAACAAAAGAAAAGCAAAAAGAAGCATCAGTGATGTCCTCAGGATGAAAGAGGGTTGCCTAGGCACTGACTGCTGTTCTCTTATCATCATTTCTGCTGCCTAACAGTCTAACAGTCAGAGACTCAGAATATATGCCAGCAGATTCTGTTTAACTGGCAAACACAGTCATAAAACATAAAAGTAAAGAAAGTGATTTTTTTTGCAAGTCTAGAGAAGCTAAGAATTAGTGAGACTGACACTGAGTTTTGGCTTCAAATTAACCCACAAAGTCAACAAATAAATAAATATATTCATTACACATATAACAAATACACACATACCATATTTGTTCCTTAAGGAGATTTAGAAGTTTTTGAATAGTGTTACTTTCATTCTAAACATACTTTTCCCTCATTCCTGATCTACCAAACTTATTTGATTTCAAAATAACTTCTTATTGATTTTAAAACAGATTTTTAAAAATCACAGTGATTATAAAATAGAATGGAATGAATATAAGATAGTCTTTAACTTAAATTGTAGTCATTTGGATACATCAAGATAATTTGTTTCAAACCCCACAATATTTTGTATCATTAAATGCAAAATATCAACTGCATCATTGTTATAGGTACAAGTGCTGTGATAGCAATCTTACTACTGTCATTGTCCATCTGAACAATGAGTTCTGTAAATGCATTAGATGTTGAATTATGTTCCAGTTAGCTATGGCTTTACAAGTGTCTCCCAAACTTTGTGGCCTTAACCAACAAACATATTATTTTATTTCATTATTTTGTGGTGAAGAATTAGAGTATAGATCTCAGGGGAATCTTTTTGTTTCAACACAGCGTTGGTAGGGATCACTGAATGGTGGTTAACTTGTGGTATGGATGGTTCAAGATGGCTTCACTCATATGTATGGCACTTATTAGGGATGGATGGAAGACTGGGCTCAGTTGGGCCCTTCTTTTTCTCCATTCAGTCTCTGGAACCCTGACATGATCTCTACAGTAGGGTTGCTGCCCTTCTCACACGGTAGCTGAGGGAACCAAGAGCAGTATTTCTAGAAACTCAGCCAGGAACTGTAAACCTTTAGATGACTCAACCTTGGAAATCTCGAAGTAACACTACTGCCACATTACACTGGTCAAGCATGTCTTTAAGGCCAGCCCAAATCAAGGAAAGGAGCATTAAACCTTATCTCTCAGTAGGATGATTGTCAGTGTATTTGAGGCCATGTTTAATATGCCACAACTGTGTTTGATCGTTTATGCCTAGCTCCTCTCCAGGACATCCTAGATAAATAAATAGCTTTTTGTTTCTAACATTAAGAAACTTTTGAAAAAATAATAGTTTCTGGGAATAAAGTTCTGATGGCACTTCTAGGAATCAAAGGAATTCATAAGATTAAATACGTAACCTTTCCTCTGGAGGATGAGAACATTTTTGGGCAAAACAGAAAGGTTTCTAAATTATGAGGTAGATGAAACTACAGAAGAAGTGAATAGAAAACCAGTTGTCATGGTGAATCTGAAAGACATAATGGAAGGAGAGAGTGAAGAGGTAAATTAAGATATCATGAGATTAAACTCAGCAGTAGCAGAAAATTAGATTCAAACCTACTCATCTGCTGCTTGGAAACTGTAGCCAATTCATTTTTTAAAGAAAGAATTTATTTCCTAAGCAGGACCCATAGTTGTAGAGCTTGGTTACAGCTAGGTTGTGCATTTCATCTGTTCTTTGTTAATAATAATGTAATTTTGTAAATTTTACTTAAAGGCTTAATATTTTTGAGTTGTAATTTGCATTGTCTTTATGAAAGCAAAACTAGACAATGGATGGAGAAATTGACAAATCACCATGCAAATGTCAGCTTCCAAGTCTAAAGTGCTTTGGATAAGATGGCCTCACTAACAAGATAGAGTTTGGTAGGAGTGTATTTTTTAGTGGTACCTAGGGTCAGAACAGAGTGGTATATGATAGTCAAAAAAGAGGATCAAACATAGTTTGGATATTTGTCCCCTCCAAGTCTCATGTTGAAATGTAATCGCCAATGCTGGAGGTTGGGCCTGGTGGGAGGTGTTTAAGTCATGGGGATGAATCTTTCATGAATGACTTAGTGCCTTCCCCAGAGCAAGGAGTATGCGTGAAATCTGCTTGTTAAAAAGAGTCTGGGACAGCCTTGCTTGCTCTCTTGCTGCCTTTCTTGCCATGTGACACACCAGTTCTCCCTTCGCCTTCTGCTATGATTAGAAGATTCCTGAGGCCCTGACTAGAAGCAGATGCTGAGGTCATGCTTTTTTATACAGTCTGAAGAACTGTGAGCCCAAATAAACCTCTTTTCTTTATCAACTACCCAGTCTCAGGTATTCCATTATAGCAAAACAAAATGCACAATTACAGGGTCACTTGAAGGGAACAGATTCTAGAAATGAGATATTAGAAAGTGTCAGAAACCACATACATTTCTTTAACTATTTGGCAATCGGGGATATTAAAGTCAAAAATAGAAGTAAAATGTGTGTTTTTGTCCTGTAAGCCATAAAAATCATGTGTCATAGATTGAACATTTTAATCCCCCACCCAAACTGTTGTTTCCTTGTTTACCAATATGTAGACCACTAAGGTGGGCAAAAAAGGGCACCCAAATCCCAACTGTTGGTCTAGAGATATGGCACATGATCAAGGCTTTCCCAGATTAGAAGCAGAGGAACTTCAATTGAATTTAACTACAAAAAACTTGAAGTGACTGGGACACACTCAGAATCAATTTCTTTTTGGAAATTGATGTCACTGGAGACATTCAAAGCGTCACATCTTAAAATATGTGTCCAATCAGCTGGTATAAGTATTATTAATGGAACACTGTGTGAGAAGTTTACTTATGTATCTTCCAAATTATTAATTTGGGTAAAATGTTTCTGTATATAATCCTAATATTTAGTTGAGTTATCCACCATGTGTCCAGTATCATACTAGGTATAATGCACTGGATATATTTACATACCTAAATTCTGGTGGAGACTTTTTTTCTGTACTGGTTAATGAAATTATTCTTAGAGAAGAATTAACTTTATTGGGTCTATGAATTTAGTGTAAAAAGCAGTGTAGTTTTTTGTTTTTGTTTTTTTGAGACAGGGTCTTACTCTGTCACAAAGGCTAGAGTGTAGTGATGGCTGCAACCTCTGCTTCCCAGGCCCAAGAAATCCTTTACCTCAACTTCCCAAGTAGCTGTGACTACAGGCATGCCCGACCACACCTGGCTAGTTTTTGTATTTTTAGTGGAGACAGGGTTTCACCATGTTGCTCAGGTTGGTATCAAACTGCTGACCTCAAACAATCTGTCCTCTTTGGCCTCCCAAAGTGCTGGGATTACAGGTGTGAGCCACAGTGCCCAGTCAGAGCAGTGTAAATTAAATGGATTTTATAAAACATTTATCAAATGATTGTCTTGAATTTTGATGGAGCTTGAAAAGTAGTGTTGAACAATATAGACATATAAAGGTTAAGGAGGTTGAGAATCATCATGCAGACAAGAAAGATCACAAAATTAAAGAATTATCAAGGATCCATTTTTAATAATAGCACATACAAATTTTCTTTATGGAGTATAATATTGCTTATTTTACTTCTTTCAGAAGGATGAAGCAGCACAGGGATAGGTGTTCCAGGTCAAGGAATTTCTTCTCTCATGAATACTTAATTATATGCCTCTCTTAATGTTTTTTAAAAATAATTTCAAATTTTATTCTAGATTAAGGGTGGGGGTACATGTGCAAGTTTGTTAAATGAGTATATTGCATGATGCTGAGGTTTGAGGTACGAATGATTACATCGGCCAGGTAGTAAACATAATACCCAATAGTTAGTTTTTCAATCCTTGGTCCCTCCTGCTCTCCCTTCTCTTTCTAGTAGTCTTCAGTGTTTACTGTAGCCATTTTTATGTCCATGAGTACCTGATGTTTAGCTTCCACTTATAAGTGAGAATATGTGGTATTTGACTCTCTGTTCCTTTGTTAATTTGCTTAGGATAATGGTCTTCAGCTGTCTCCTCATTGCTGCAAAGGACATGATTTTGTTCTTTCATATGGCTGTACACTGTCTTTATTTTCTTAAAGCAATTTATAATTTTCTAATTGCCTACATGCCTCTTAATTAACGCATCCAAAGCAAACATGTAATACAGTTCTTTCTGATTTAATAGATAAGAAAATAGGCACTATCCCACTATCTAGCCCTAACAGGCCCACTTTCTCCAAATGCTTTCCCATCCAAAACTTGGATTGTTAAGTAGATGAGAGTTGCTGCCATTTAAAAAATATGTATATGTAAAGATGCAAGAATTGGAGGTCATTAGTCTGGATCTTCACATAGTAAAAAAATTCAATAAACAGTAGAAGACACTGCTTTACATTATCAGTTTTAGTTTCAACTTTAAAAACTACAAAAGATAATTTAAGTGAGCCTATAATAGTTTCTGTTGAGACATGTGTTTTGGAGAAAGAACGAATGTTGGATAACACGATCTATCTATCAACCATGAGTAGCAGGGAATTCTTTTATATATGCAATATTAAAAAGAAAACAAAAACAATTCTAAATTTATAGTTGAAGCCTGAATTTTATGTTCCATAATAAATTTGTCAAAAGTAAAAATGGGGCTAAAGAGGATATGTAAAGAATCTATGATTAAATTTTTTGACTTTTAAGAGAGTTAGAATTAGCGTGAATGAGAAACAACTCCTAGGAATTGTGTTGCATTCTATGCAAATTGCTTTAACTGGGACATAAATAAATCAGAGTGAATTCCAAATAGAGAGCTGGGACACAGTGAAGACACTCAAAGCTATGACATATGCAAGGTATTATTTAACTGGAGTGTGTTTATGTTTTGGAAGAGACCCATAAAATGGCAAAGGAAATATTTCCTCAAATGCTTGAAAAGCTGGTCATGGAAAAGAAAGAAGTGTTTATGTGACTCTGGAGTCATAGTAAAGATGAGAGTGTGGAAGCTTCAGAGAAAAACATTTCTCCTCAATCAAAGGAAAAACTGCATACTAATAAAAGCTATCAAAAACAAGATGGGCCTATGGCAAATGCCATAATAAGGGTATAAGCACACAATATTATGTTTGGACCTTAAGGAAAGAATGAAGCAACAGCTAGAGAATAACACTAAGCAACTTCTAGAATGTTCTAATCCCTCTTTCTGCTATTTGGTTAAACGATATACTCAAAATTACAGGCCCTATTTATTTAAGGTTGATTTTTAAAATGTGGTAGAAAATGCTGCCAGAACAATTAAGCCTTGTGTACCTTATATAAGTTTTCATTTTACATGATTTTTAATCTATAATTTGTAATCTATTAGTAGGCAAGAAACCAATTTAGCAGCTAAGAAGAGCATTTTCAAATAAATTAAGTAAAAGAGACAAAAATTGCAAAAATGAAATTTCATCCAACAAGGATCAATATTGCTTTGCAAATCTTTTGTTTGAACATCTCTATGTGTATGTACATGTACGCGCACACACACACATGCAAGTACTCTGTAATGACACAAAATGTGCTTTTCACTGTGAACCATGTTCTAAAACTTTTTAAAAACACTGTCTGAAACCATGATTCCATGTATATTTTACATAATTTTGATTGCATTGGATAATGAGAATAATAATACTGTTGTAAATAAGTAACCAATTGCCTAATTTTTGTCAATGAATTAATTTTAATTACTTTTATTTACAATTACCATAATTCCATTTTAGTAGTCTTCTTCCATAGTGTTTCACCCTTGAAAGTGACTGCAATTTCTTTCTTTGAGATTAGATTAAGACTCTTTGAAACAAAGGAATGTTTAGGGACTGATGTTGCAAACAAGAATAGTTAAACTCCTGAGTCCAGTGCTCATTTAATATTGAGGTTTAATTCTAAACTAAGTTTAGAGAAGTTGGTGGGAAAATTAGTTTTAG